>NC_057813.1:623351287-623352388 GCF_018294505.1 Triticum aestivum
AGAGAATGTGCTCAAGACAGAAACACTCACTCAAAATGGTAAGGAAATAGAATATCACTTTTGAGTTCCTGCTTTGTAAGAAACTGCCACAGGTCTGCCTCCACGTCGGCGGGGTAACGCTCCAACACATGTCCATTAACGATGTGTGGGTCAATGAACCCAACATCATGGATGTTCCTTACTCTGCATTCCTTAATCTTCATTCTGCATGTATAATAGCGGACACAACAATATAGTTAGGACATATATATAGTGCAGGCAATATGAACGAGATGGGGTAGAAATTAATAAATCACTTACAGAACGTAGCAACTGATGATAGATTTATCGAGCTCGCGCAGATTGAAAAGCTGGAACAATTCACTCAGTTCAATTTGTACATAGTAATGTTTGAAGTGATGCTCATGTCTAACTTCCGCATAAATATATTCTTTGGCGTTTTTATTTTTTATGTAACCCTTGTACCATTTCAGCAGACCTTTCATTTGTGGACGTAGATCCTTTTCCTGCGCAGGCTCGACGAGAGGCCCATTCTTGACATATGTAATTACTACCTCCTTCACTGGCGCCTCATCAAGGCCTAACAGTTCACGAAGAGTAATACCTAAGTTGGCCGCTCGTTCTCTGGCACTCGTTACAGTCAATCCCTGTGCTGCCGCAGCTTGTATGATCTCGGGGGCATCCGGACAGAAGGCTTCCACTATAAGCGGGGCAATCGATTGTTTACTTTGTTCCCCGAGCTGGGCAACTTGTTTCCCGCTTTTTTTACTTTCGGCCTTCTCCCGCTCTTTGTTCTCCTTGAACATGAGTGCCTGCCTGCGAAGTTCACGTGCATAGTCGTTAGGCAGATTCTTCGCGGCTTGGGACGGTGTGCTCAAAAATGACTTAGCCCACTTCTTTTGCTCATCAGAAAATACTGGCTTGGGCTCGGGCTCTCTTTTCTTCTTGCAGTCCGCCTTCCATTTCTCCAAATCAGCAGCCGCGGCCGCGTCGACTTCCTCGGCACTACGTTCCCAAGGCCTTGTGGGGAGAGGCTTCAGTGATGGCTCCGGTACCTTTGTGGTCTTAGGTACATAAGGGTCCGGGTTAATAATCCAGGAC
>NC_057813.1:623356087-623401928 GCF_018294505.1 Triticum aestivum
AAAACTAATTCAATTCAAAATGTTAAAAATACAAATAATATATCAAAAAATTCAGAAAAATAAAACTAATTCAATTCAAAATTCTAAAAATACAAATAATATATCAAAAAATTCAGAAAAATAAAACTAATTCAATTCAAAATTCTAAAAATACAAATAATATATCAAAAAATTAAGAAAAATAAAACTAATTCAATTCAAAATGTTAAAAATACAAATAATATATCAAAAAATTCGGAAAAATAAAACTAATTCAATTCAAAATGTTAAAAATACAAATAATATATCAAAAAATTCAGAAAAATAAAACTAATTCAATTCAAAATAATATACCAGAGGCCGGTCATCGGCTATGGTGGTACGGCCGGACTCTGCAGAGCGTCATGGACTACATCACTCCAAATTTCATGTATCATTCGAAAATGGACACCAAACACATCACGGGTAATATAATTCACATGATCCATTCAACAAAGTTTGGTACAATAAATTATTACACATCATTTCTTCCCTTGTGTCCCTACTTGCTTACGATTGTGCCGTATCCATGGAGCATCCTCATCATTTAACTTAATGCTTGGGTCGGTGTTCACTTTGAAGGGCGGAATTTCAGCAAACATATTATAATCTTCTGACATGTCTGTCTTGTCCTCCACTCCCACGATGTTTCTTTTCCCTGAAAGAACAATGTGGCGCTTTGGATCATCGCATGATGTACTGATCGTTTTCTTATCTTTCCGTTTCCTCGGTTTGCTACTCATGTCCTTCACATAGAAAACCTGAGCGACATCTTTCGCTAAGACGAATGGTTCGTCAAGGTAACCAAGATTGTTGAAATCCACCATTGTCATTCCGTATTGCTGGTCCACCTTTACCCCACCTCCTGTTAGCTTGAACCATTTGCGCCAGAACAAAGGGACCTTAAAGGAGGGTCCATAGTCAAGTTCCCATATCTCCTCTATGTAACCATAATATGTGACCTTTTGCCCATTCTCGGTTGCTGCATCAAAGCGGACACCACTGTTTTGGTTGGTGCTCTTTTTATCTTGGGCGATCGTGTAAAATGTATTCCCATTTATCTCGTACCCTTGGAAAGTCGTTATAGTTGAAGATGGTGTCTTGGCCAACATGTACAGCTGATCTACAACATCATTGTCATTCATTAAATGTTTTCTCAACCAACTGCCGAAAGTCTCCATGTGGGCCTTCCTAATCCAGGATTCAGGCTTCCCCGAGTTGTCCGAGCGTAAAATATTCTTGTGTTTCTCAAAGTACGGAGCCACCAAGCTGGAATTGGTCAGTACAGTGTGGTGTGCTTCAGTCAGAGAATGGCCGTCCATACATATCGTTGATTTCCTTCCGATCGTGCCTTTTCCACTTAGTCTCCCCTCGTGCCGCGATCGAGGAAGACCAATCGGCTTAAGGTCAGGAACAAAGTCAACACAAAACTCAATTACCTCCTGATTTCCATAGCCCTTGGCGATGCTTCCTTCTGGCCTAGCACGGTTACGAACATATTTCTTTAATACTCCCATGAACCTCTCGAAGGGGAACATATTGTGTAGAAATACAGGACCGAGAACGAAAATCTCTTCGACTAGGTGAACCAGGAGGTGCGTCATAATATTGAAGAAGGATGGCGGGAACACCAACTCGAAACTGACAAGACATTGGATCACATCGTTCTGTAACCGTGGTAGAACTTCTGGATTGATTACCTTCTGAGAGATTGCATTGAGGAATGCACATAGCTTCACAATGGCTACTCGAACATTTTCCGGCAGGAGCCCCCTCAAAGCAATCGGAAGCAATTGCGTCATAATCACGTGGCAGTCGTGAGACTTCAGGTTTTGGAACTTTTTCTCCGCCATGTTTATTATTCCCTTTATATTGGACGAGAATCCAGACGAGACCTTCATACTGCTCAGGCATTCAAAAAAGATGACCTTCTCTTCTTTGGTCAGAGCGTAGCTGGCACGACCTTGAAACCATTCCGGATGCCGGTCATCAGGGTCTTTCAAACGTTGCTGGTCCTGCCGTGCTTCCTTTGTATCATTTGTCTTCCCATACACGCCCAAGAATCTTAGGAGGTTCACGCAAATATTCTTCGTAACGTGCATCACGTCGATTGCAGAGCGGACATCTAGGACTTTCCAATATTCTAGCTCCCAGAATATAGATTTCTTCTTCCACATGGCTGCGTGCCCGTCAGCTCCCTTCGGAACTGATTGTCCGCCAGGACCCTTTCCAAAGATGACTTTCAAATCCTTGACCATATCAAATACCTCAGCACCAGTGCGTTCCGCAGGCTTCGGCCGGTGATCTGCCTTGCCGTTGTAATGCTTGCCCTTCTTTCTTACTGGATGAATTTTCGGAAGAAATCGACGATGCCCAAGGTACACGTTCTTCTTACAATTTGGCAAATGTACACTTTCAGTCTCATGTAAGCAGTGCGTGCATGCATTGTATCCCTTATTTGACAGTCCCGAAAGGTTACTAAGAGCAGGCCAATCGTTGATGGTTACAAAAAGCAACGCTCGTAGGTCAAATTCCTCTTGTTTGTGCTCATCCCACACACGGACACCACCCCACAGCTGTAAAAGTTCATCAACTAATGGCCTTTGGTACACATCGATGTCGTTGCCGGGTTGCTTCGGACCTTGGATGAGCACTGGCATCATAATGAACTTCCGCTTCATGCACAACCAAGGAGGAAGGTTGTAGATGCATAGAGTCACGGGCCAGGTGCTATGGCTGGAGCTCTGCTCGCCAAAAGGATTCATGCCATCCGTACTTAGAGCAAATCTTATGTTCCTTGCGTCAGCTGCAAAATCTTTGAACCATCTGTCGATCTTTCTCCATTGCGTTCCATCTGCGGTGTGTCTCAACTCCCCGTCCGACTTACGGTCCTCTTTGTGCCATCGCAACAACTTGGCATGCTCTTTGTTCCTGAACAGACGTTTCAACCGTGGTATTATAGGAGCATACCACATCACCTTGGCGGGAACCCTCTTCCTGGGTTTCTGGCCCTCAACATCATCACCAGGGTCATCGCCTCTGATCTTATAACGCAATGCAGTGCATACCGGGCATTCATTCAAATTCTCGTATTCACCGCGGTAGAGGATGCAGTCGTTGATGCATGCATGTATCTTCAGAACCTCTAAACCTAGAGGGCAGACAACCTTCTTTGCTTCGTACGTACTGGCGGGCAACTCGTTATCCTTTGGAAACATATTCTTCAACATTTTCAGCAAGTTTTCAAATGCCGAGTCAGCTACACCTGCCTCTGCCTTCCATTTCAGCAAATCCAGTGTGCAGCCCAGCTTTTTCAGACCATCATCGCATCCGGGGTACAGTGCCTTTCTGTGATCCTCTAACATGCGATCCAAATTCTCCCTCTCCTTTTCAGTTTCGCAGCGTCTCCGTGCATCAGCAATGGTCCGACCAAGATCATCAACGGGATCATCACGTGCCTCTTCTTCACCTTCCCCTTCACCTTCAGCATCCTCCATGAAAGTATCACCGAAATGAGCAAGATAGCTTTCATCGATGAAATCATCCCCTTCTTCATCTTCTTCCATTATAACCCCTCTTTCTCCATGCTTGGTCCAACAATTATAGCTTGGCATGAAACCGTGCCGAAGCAGATGCATGTGAACATCTCTTGAGGAAGAGTAACCCTTCTGATTCTTACAGATAACACATGGACAGATAACAAAACCCCCCTGCTTGTTCGCATTAGCCACTACGAGGAAATATTTCAAACCCGTAGTGAACTCGCCGGAGAGTCGGTTACCGTACATCCATTGCCGATTCATCTGCATTATTATAATATAAAATATATAATTAACCATCATGCATTTGTTAAACTAACTAGCTACAAACAATATAAATTAAACAATGAACTGCACACATGCATATTTTATCAATGACACATCAAAGGTTCATCAAGTTGCTAACCGCGATCGAGGAGTGTGGCTCCAACACTTCATGTCATGTTTGTTTCATACTCTTGGGGCATTTCATCAAACACCTTATGTGCATAAGAGGAACCAAAAGCAAACCTACACCCACTTGTGAAGAGAATGGCTCCAAATGGCTAAGTGTTGGCTGCTGGATGGGTATATATAGGGGAGGGGCTTTAGTTGCGGTTGGCTTGGCAAACCGTGACTAAAGGTGCCCGAAGGCCTTTAGTCGCGGTTGTCCTGGCCAACCGCGACTAAAGACCCTCACGTGCGCCAGCTGGCCACCGAGCGCCCTGGGCCCAGGCCTTTGGTCGCGGTTCACCTTCAGAACCGCGACTAAAGGTCCCATTAGTCGCGGTTCCTACAGCTTCACGACTTATGGGGCTGGACGGAAGCCTGTTTTTCCACCAGTGGTCGGTGCGCTAATAGAAGTTGTGGCGCATTTGTAATGTGCAAATGTCGTCAGAACCCAAGCATCATTTATCATTGATTGCAAATTTTTGTAGGTTGCTTACAAAGCTGATCGCTTGGTGTCAACCTCTATAAAAATCAACATTATAAACATATGTGATGAAGTTTGCATAAGCGGTATGGGACTAAACCTTTCAGACCAGGGACAAAAAACTCAGAAGCTCGAGGCTCTAGTTCGCTCACTCATTTATTCTATTTTTCTCGGTTCGTTTTTTCTTTTCGGTTTTCTCTGTTTCTTCACCATTTTCTAAATACATCATTAACATGTTTTTCAAAAGGTATTCTTTGTCTACTTTTTTTATAAACAATTATATATTTTTTGTATACATCAAGAACATTTTGCATATATATGTTTAACGTTTTAAAAATTTCATTTTTAATATATATATTATGATATCTATTTTTTCATAAACACTATAATTTTTTACATATCAGGAACTATTTTTCAACACATTTTTAAAAAAAATACATGATTAACATTTTTCAATTCTTTATTGAAATTTATTTTCGTTAGATATATTTAGAAAATATAAATATAACTTAATGTAGAAAAATTAAGAGAAAAACGGAAGCAAAATGTAAAAGGGAAGAAAACAAGCTCTGGAGGCGGGTGGACCCTGCTGGGCCTGTTCATTCTTGGCTGCTGCTTGTGGGCCTGTACAAAATGCCATCGGGTTTGTTGGCTGAAGTCGGCAGTTGGCCCATCTGGCAGACCGCGGTATTAATCATCGGGGCCCAATTGTTGGTGGTGACCAAACCGGGCTAGCTGGGACTCAAGCTCAAGCTGTCGCCGCCGCCGCCGGAGGAGGTAAGGCACCTGACCTCACCGGACCAGGTCGAGGCGATGACTGCTCGCTCCGGAAAGCAGCAGATAAGCTGACGAGGGCCTCTTGGAGGAGCGGCGGCGCGGTGGGCACTGAGGAACGGGCGGCGGCGACGGCGGCCACGACTCTGGTAAAAAAAGAAAATCGCCCCTCAAATCCCAATGTTCCTCCTGTCACATTTTTGCTGATTAATCAAGAGGATAATTGTGTAAGTTAATAGTTTGCCCCGGCTAATCTTGGAATCCTGCCTCTCAGGACACAAATTTTGAACACTCCCTAAAAATACAGATTTTGATCACAACCCTGTTTCCAAAGCAAAATAGAACAAGAAATTTTGGCCCGGTCTCGATGATACACATCCACACACTAGTAGAAAAAGGACCTTATATGAGACATTAGTTCCGGTTCGATTTTGGCCTGGTACTAATGGTACCATTAGTACCGGTTCGAACGGCTATGAATTAGTGCCGGTTCGTGTTGAACCTTCAGTACCGGTTCGTGCCACGAACCGGTATTAAAGGGGTGGTGGCAGGCTAGCGTCAGGCCGGGGCCCCACGAGCCCCTTTAGTCCCGCTTTGTGGCACAAACCGGTACTAATGGGCCAACCTTTAGTACCAGTTCGTGCCACGAACCGGCACTAAAGGGGTCTAACCTATAGTCCCGGTTGGAGACACAAACCGGGACTATAGGGCAATTTTCAAACTTGGAAAAATCATAACTAAATCATCCTAATTCAGAAAAATACATATAATATATCAAAGTTTGCAGAACAAAAAGATTGATCCTCATGATGAGGGGGCTAGCTTATTCTATTGCTGTTTGACCAGGGAAAAAAATAGCCACATTCGTCAAATTGAAAATTTAATGTAGGAAATTTTGTAACCACATCAAACTACGAGCCAAGACTTCAGAGAAGATTCATCTAAGCGGTGCACCCGCCAGGCTAACTGTCTTAAAAAAGATATTGAAAAAAGACAATATAATAAAAAACTGGCTATTAAATAAAAAGCTGAACACACCAGTCGGTGTGCTAATAGAAGTTGTGGCGCATTTGTAATGTGCAAATGTCGTCAGAACCCAAGCATTATTTATCATTGATTGCAAATTTTTGTAGGTAGCTTACCAAGCTGATCGCTTGGTGTCGACCTCTATAAAAATCAACATTATAAACATATGTGATGAAGTTTGCATAAGCGGCATGGGACTAAACCTTTCAGACCAGGGACAAAAAATTCAGAAGCTCGAGGCTCTACTTCGCTCACTCATTTATTCTGTTTTTCTCGGTTCGTTTTTTCTTTTCGGTTTTCTCTGTTTCTTCACCATTTTCTAAATACATCATTAACATGTTTTTCAAAATGTATTCTTTGTCTACTTTTTTTATAAACAATTATATATTTTTTGTATACATAAAGAACATTTTGCATATATATGTTTAACCTTTTAAAATTTTCACTTTTAATATATATATTATGATATCTATTTTTTTCATAAACACTATAATTATTTACATATCAGGAACTATTTTTCAACACATTTTTTTAAAAAACATACATGATTAACATTTTTCAATTCTGTATTGAAATTTATTTTTGTTATATATATTTAGAAAATATAAATATAACTTAATGTAGAAAAATTAAGAGAAAAATAGAAGCAAAATGTAAAAAGGAAGAAAACAAGCTCTGGAGGCGGGTGGACCCTGCTGGGCCTGTTCATTCTCGGCTGCTGCTTGTGGGCCTGTACAAAATGCCATCGGGTTTGTTGGCTGAAGTCGGCAGTTGGCCCATCATGCAGACCGCGGTATTAAGCATCGGGGCCCCATTGTTGGTGGTGACCAGACCGGGCTGGCTGGGACTTGAGCTCAAGCTGCCGCCTCCGCCGCCGGAGGAGGTAAGGCACCTGACCTCACCGGACCAGGTCGAGGCGACGACTGCTCGCTCCCGAAAAGCAGCAGAGAAGCTGACGAGGGCCTCTTGGAGGAGCAGCGGCGCGGTGGGCACTGAGGAACGGGCGACGGCGGCCACGACTCTGGTAAAAAAAGAAAATCGCCCCTCAAATCCCAATGTTCCTCCTGTCACATTTTTGCTGATTAATCAAGAGGATAATTGTGTATGTTAATAGTTTGCCCCGGCTAATCTTGGAACCCTGCCTCTCAGGACGCAAATTTTGAACACTCCCTAAAAATACAAATTTTGATCACAACCCTGTTTCCAAAGCAAAACAGAACAAGCAATTTTGGCCCGGTGTCGATGATACACATCCACACACTAGTAGAAAAAGGACCTTATATGAGACCTATTAGTCCCGGTTCGATTTTGGCCCGGTACTAATGGTACCATTAGTACCGGTTCGAACAGCTATGCATTAGTGCCGGTTCGTGTTCAACCTTTAGTACCGGTTCGTGCCACGAACCGGTATTAAAGGGGTGCTGGCAGGATGGCGTCAAGCTGGGGCCCCACGAGCCCCTTTAGTCCCGGTTTGTGGCACAAACCGGTACTAAAGGGCCAGCATTTAGTACCGGTTCGTGCCACGAACCGGCACTAAAGGGGTCTAACCTATAGTCCCGGTTGGAGACACAAACCGGGAATATAGGGCAATTTTCAAACTTGGAAAAATCATAACTAAATCATCCTAATTCAGAAAAATACATATAATATATCAAAATTTGCAGAACAAAAAGATTGATCTGCATGATGAGGGGGCTAGCTTATTCTATTGCGGTTTTACCAGGAAAAAAATAGCCTGTCGGGGAAACTGATCCACGAACACCTATGGGACCGGCGGACCGAGCCCCTTTCGGTTCGGAGGGGGGCGGAGGCTGCACGAAGAGCGGATCGAGGCAATGCACACGAGTAGTTTACCCAGCTTCGGAGCTCTCCGGAGAGATAATACTTCTACTGCTGCATCTAGGTGTATATTGAGTTCTTGCTCAGTAGCGATCAGCGCTACGAAACTGAGCGTGAGAGCATTTCTGGTGTTTCGAATGAGCCGAACCCCCTCTACGTTGCACATGGGCCTCCTTTTATACGCTAAAGGGGTCACCGACAGGTGGCAACGTAGGTGAGGGCAAAAACGTAAAAGAAGTGGTTGGTACAGCTACTTGCACAGTGCACCCTACCTAACTCTGACGGCAGGGGACAAAGGCATTAAATGCATGTCTGAGTCGCCTAAACAGTGCACAAAAGTGACCGTTAGGAGCGCTACTGTTTGCCACGACGGCCTTCTTGTCAGCGCCGCTCACCACCGTGCACCCCTGGCTGTACAGCCTCCCGCCACGCGTGCCCGGGAGAGCCCCTGAGCGACACGTGGGTGGACGTGCTGGAGCGTGGGTGCGGTGTGGCCGCTTGCCGCGGCAAGTGCCTTGCCACGGTCATTGTCTTGTCGGGCTCGGGAGCTTGTCGTTCACCGGGCCTTGCTGGGACGCGTGGCGCGTCGCGGCAAGCTTTCGTGGGATGCCTTGGCTGGCCTTCCCGGCAAGCTCCTCTTGCCGGGGCCTTGTCTCCTTGGCTTAAATACTTTGTTCTTGAATGGCTTCCCGGCAAGCTCCTCTTGTCGGGGTCTTGTCTTCTGAGGAGCCATAGAGGATCTTGGCGGTGACCTGGTGAGCCTTGCCGCGGGGTGCTGCAACTGCCCGTGCACAAGTTCGGGATACTAGGGTACCCCTACTCTAGTATACTGACATGATCCCCCGGGCCTGGGCCACACACGGTGCCGAGCGCTGTTGGGCCAGGCCCAAGACAGGGCACGGGCACACGCGGCCTGGGTCGTGCCGTTTCCTACTCCGCATACACCGCGCCCTCCTGAACGTCACGCGTTGAATGCGGTGTCGTGGGAGAGATCGTGGGTGAATTCTTTATTCGAAAAAGCGTAACGTCCGCCTCCTCCCTCTTTATAAGCAGAGGAAACAGAGGCAGTTGCTCACCTCGCCAGTTACTACCCCAAAATCTCCGCCGCTCCCCCCTTTCTCCATGGTCGAAAGAGAGCAGCGCTCCGCCCCTCATCACCGCCGTCGCCACCAACGCCGTCGATCTCCTCCACCACCTTCGCCATGGCTCCGAAGACCGGGAAGGCCGCGAAGTCGGCCGAGGGTGCTGCGAAAGGAGCGGGCCACTTTCCCTCCCGAGCTCGACGCGGCGGGGCTGAGGCAGTGGTTCTACATTTTCTGGCCGACGGAGACGCGTGCGCATCCGTGCACAAGGGTACTCTCCGCCGCTGCTTCGAATCGGGCTCCATACGGGTATCCTTTCTTCCCGCTGTTCTTCTACTGTGGCCTCTGTCCGCCCTTCTCGGAATTTTTCTGCGACATCATGAACACCTACGGGTTTCATCTCCTTGATTTCACCCCCAATGTCGTCTTGACCATGTCGGTTTTCGCACATCTCTGTGAAAACTTTGTCGGAGTCCACCCAAACGTAGCCCTTTTCCGCCATTACTTCATGCCTCGGGTCGAGAGAGGAGAGCCACTTTCCGGCGGGATCGCCTGGATCTCGAGGGCCGGCAAGAAGGAGGCGTATCTGGAGGGGGAGCTCCGCAGCAAGTGGGAGGAGTGGAGAGCTGAGTGGTGTTGGATCATGGAGGAGGACCCGCAGCCATTCACCGCCCTGCGCCAAGTCCCAGTAGTGCGCGGCAACGATTGGAGCAGCCTGGCCCCGGAGGATGCTAGGTTGAAGATTGCCACCACCAGAATCCTGCAGCTCAGGGTTGCCGGGCTGACTGTGGGCGCCGTAGGCGCAGACTTTCTCTGCCGCCGCATCGCCCCCTGCAAGATAGGAGGAGACCTTCTTGGGAGTTTGGCGGGCCGGCAGATATCATGAGGCTGCGCCCGGGCCTCAATTTTAACTTCACTGTGCTGTAGTTGGATGCAATGCTCAAGGAGCTGTTCAAGCACGACCCCCAACATCCAGAATGGTTCAGGTTGCCGGCGGGGGTCGTCCCGCTCTGCAACAATTCTTCCCTCGACCGCATCCGCGCGATGATGCCGCTGTGCGACTCGCATGGTCTTGTCCCAACGTGGCAAGAGCAAGCGGACGATGTTGTGCAGCAGTTCTTCGACGGACTAGTGGAGGTGGCGGTCCGCGCCGACGAGCAAAGGAGCCTCACCCGCGACACTACCGAGGAGGAGATGCGACGCTTCGCCACCAGGGCGGAAGAGGCGGCGGCAGCCGCTGCCGTGGGCGAGTTCGGGTTCACCGTGGAAGAGGCAGAGGCAGAGGCGGCGGCAAGCCTTAGCGAACGAGAGTGGGTTGACGGCGAGGAAGAGCTTACCGCGCCTGACGCCGAGTCGAGGGAGCCCGCCGAGGGTGGGAGCGGCCCGCCGTCTCCAGACCACTTGCCACAGGCGGAGCCTACAGCGCAACCCCCAGCTCAACCAAGAAGGCGCCTTCACAGAGGCGGGGACGCAGCGGGGCAGCAAAGGAGTCAGCAGCCGACGCGCCGCGCGACACGCTCCACCGCGGCAAGCGATGTTGCCGCGGGAGCGCCTCGTACCACTGCGGCAACTGGAGCAGGATCTTCCCGCATGACCGCCACCGCGCCCGCCAAGCGGACAAGGGACCCTACTCCTCCGCCTCATCGCGCCGCAGGTGGGCCGGACTTCGACCTCTCTGCGCTCAGCTCCGACGAGGAGGAAGAAGAGTAAGATTCATCTGTGCACTTGTAGTTCTTCAATTTTGTTGCTTTGTCTTGTATCTGATCTGCTTCGATCTGAACCTGTTCCTTTTCAGGACGTTGGCTCAAAGAGCGGCAAAGAGGGCCAAGGTTCCGGTGGTTATCATCGAGGACGAGCCCACCGAAACAACAGGGGGAGCGCCCGAGACCACCTTGCCGGACCCGGCAACTACTCCGCGAAGCAGCCCCCAGCGCAGCCCCCAGCGTAAGTACATGGTTTACTTTCTGCTTCTGGGCGTGCGCGGTTCCTCTTTTCTTTGCTGACATCTGATCGTTGGTTTGTTTGTGTAGGAGCAGAACAGCTTCACCAGGAGGGCTCGGAAACCACGTCCGACGCGCCATCTGCTTCCACTACACCACCAAGGGATGATTCCCCGGCAAGGGAGCTCTCTCCGACAAGGGAGGAATCCCCGGCAAGGGAGGAGTCTCCGGCAAGGGGGGAATCTCCGGCAAGGGGCAGAACTAGTGATCCTCCGATGGTGGAGCCCATGTCCACGGACCCTAGTGCAGGTAATCTCTTGCCCGAAGCTTCCCTTGTGTTCTTCTGGTGATTTTTATTTTCGAATGCTTGTTTGACTTCTCCTTCTTCTCCGGTCGTCAGATCCACCCTCGATGGAGCCGATGGAGACCGAGGCGGGCGGCGAGGAGAACACGCGCGGCAATACTGATGATGCTGCGGCCACCGAAGAAGGAGTCGGTGCCGATGCGCCCGCTGGCGAAGAGGTGTGACACCCCAAAATTTTGGGCTTGTTTTAAGGGAATAAAATTTTGCCAGGATTTAAAACTTTGAATTTTTTAGCTCCATTTTGATTTTTGTTTAAATCATTTCCTTCCCTGTTATTATGAGCTTTTCCCAGAGAGAAAACTTTTCAAAAATGTTGTTGGATTTGTTTTAACCTCTCAAGAAAAACTTTCCTTTTATTAGTATAACTAATTAACTAATTTAGTTGCTTGATCATTGTTTTCTTGAAAAATAGTTTTTCAAGGTTAAATGGCCATATTTGAACTACAACCATTTGATAAATTCACTTAAAATTCCCATAAAAATTTGGAGATGTCATGTGATGTTCTTAAATAACTTTTATGCAAAAATATATTTCATTCATGAAATATTTTGAGCTCCACAGCAAATTTTGTTCTCTGGTCCAGTGAGCAATTTTACACAGCAACCTATTTAAATATTTCTTTAAAACTTCTACCAAAATTAAGGGAGGTCAGTAGGAGCCTATTATTCCTCTTTGTGCAAAAACCTATTTATGTTCTTTGAAAAATTTGAGTGAATCAACCTCATCTTCATTCTGGACCAACTTGATGGTTTGTACAGCAACCATGTTTTTACTTGCTCTTTAACCCTTGATTATTTCTCCTACTTGTAGCCCCCCATGTTAAACCCTTAAGTCCAGGAGCATGCACCTTTTGGATCAATTTTGGTTCATGAAATAATGTCATTTATTTCCTGTCCAGAATTGAAGTTTTGTAAAACTTGCACTAACAAGTTTATGCTTTTGGCCAAATAACCTCACCACTCCCTCTTTCATCCACAGAGACACTGATCTAGAGATTTTTGCCACTCCAAGAAATGCCTAAGTGCCCTTGGCATTTTGTCAAACACCTGGTGTGCATGACCAGTTTTGACATGATTTTGTCTTTGCATTGTGACCTTGCACCTCGGTTCATACTAGCATGTCCACTAGGATTCCAGTTGCTCCTAACCTGGGTCTATTAATTGCCAGCCTCAACCGCGACCTCTAGCATGACATAGCATTTCATCGAGCACGTCCCGTGCGTGCACTGGGCGCGCCCAGAGGGCGCATATTGCAGCCACGCGGCCGAGCCGACACGCTGGCCCCCACGGCTTTGGCCCGCTCTACAGCACCACGCCACGCGCTCCCCTCCTCGCAGCAACGCGCCAAGCAGCCCCCGCCGCGCCCGCCAGGCCAAGCGCTAGCCGCCGCCGCCGCCCGACAGCCTCTGGCCATGTCGGTGCCGTCCAAGCCACTCCCACTCGCCACCTGCCCCTGGAGCAGTGCACTCTCGTCCACTAGCTCTTGCCGTCACCCCCAGCCACGCCATGTTGCCCTGCAAGCTACAGCGAGGCGGTTCGCCGGAGAGCTTATCCGGCCGCCGCGGAACCGACCTCGACGAGCTATAAAAGGAGGCCCCCGAGCCACCCTGGGCACGCAGGAAGCCTTAGATTGCTCCCGTAGTCCTCCCATGGCAGCCAATCGACTCGGGGAAGGTCTTCATCCCCATCTCCGGCAACGGCAGCCGCCACCACTTCCCCGGCCAATTCGGCACCACCAGGGCCTCCCACTCTTCGTTCTCTCCACCAAGAACCCCCTCATCCTCCCGTAAACCTTCCCCCTACTCCATTTCGATCGAGAACAACCACCGCCCCGAAAACCACTTTCCTCGAAGCTTTCCTCCGCCGAGGAGCTCGCCGCCGGCAGCTCACCCCGTCCCCGCCGACCCAACGACTACCGGGAGGACCACCTCAACCTTGCGGATCCATCCCCACCCTCGGGGGCCCGCGAGGAGCAGCCAAACGCCGGCGACGATCACCGGAGCCCCGCTCCGCTCGGGCAAAGGAGGGAGACGACGCGCGGCGACTGGTCAAACCTGACAAGTGGGCCAGGCAGGCCCACTGTCAGTGACACCCCGCGCCGTCCGCGTGGTTAAGTGGAGGCGTAAAGCCGCAAGTACGCCTCCTCTGTACCGAAAGCGTAATCTCGTCTGAACCGTTTTCTTTTCTGTTTTATTTTAAATAACAGATTTGACCAAATCTTTGACTGGCTATAACTTTTTAAATATAACTCCAAATGAGTTGATTCTTTTTCCTACTTTTCTTAAATTTGGTCTAGTTTATTTTAAGATTTATTTGAAAAAATTTCAAACAACTTTTTGGTTCTGTTTTTGAAATATGTGTTAATTCAAATATATTTTTAAATAGGATTTTGGGAGAGAGAAGAAGCTTTCAAAAGTTTTGGAGGGCACCTCACCCCTCCACAACATTGAAGGCAAGCATTCTGAACCCCGGCATAATATTTTTGGTGTGATCGTTGATACATTTATAACACCACCGCATTTCGAAGGACTTGTTATTTCATGTGATATGATCATATGCATGGGTGCATGTTGTTGATTCCCATGCTGTTGGAAATGGATTCACTTGTGATGAAAATCACCCTCACGTGCCTTGCATGCATACCGGCAGGAACCCGTGAAAACCTCGGCCTTGGGTAGGCATGAGTTTGTCGCCGGTCTCCGTCGGGACGGTCATGTCTGGTATGGCATGGTAAGGTGACATGAGCGGTGATTCGGTTGAATGAAATATATTCATCATGCTAATCATGCAGGGAATACTTGAACCTCCTGAGTCGACCGTAGATCGAGTCTTGTTCCAGTAACCCCCATACTTGTTTCGTACTACCACTCGTCTCTACAGCAAGTAGAGTACGGTTCAGTAAGTTGTCAACCTCTTTCCAGCACACACCGTACAGAGAGGCCATGGTGGAAGATACCGGTTGTAGCTGGTAAGCAGGCCACCTGGTCCGGGGGCATGGGTGTTTCCGGTTGGGACCGAGAGGGGAGGCCACCCCTTAGAGCGCGCAATATAAATTTGATCCCATGCTACGCGAGGTTGTAGCCTCCCCACTTAGAGTTTGCTTAACAGGTGTTGTGGGTGATTCCAGACACGTGTGAGATAAGCTGGTGTGTGCAAGTTAGGTGTGTTTTCAACAAAAAGACCGTAGACGGAATTAGTCCTGCTGGACTAGAGAAATCCGTTACTCGTGGGAAAAGAGTACACCCTCTGCAGAGAATAAACCTATTCGAATAGCCGTGTCCATGGTTAAGGATTACAGTCTGGGATGGGTCAGGTGTCAGTCTTAGTGTCGGTCTTCGGAGGTGAAACCGTTAACCAGATAATGGAATTACTACTCGTGACTTGTGATACCTATGATGATTATTATTATTGTTGACTAACCCGTGATATTATTGTTATTACCGAATATCTCTGGGATGGTTCTACCTCCGGGATATTCACTATGATTGTTTCTTTCAAAGCCCTTTATGTGGCGTCACCCAGACGCCCGTGTCACATCCCTAGCTTCTGGCATTGCTCTAGCCTAGCTTCATGTGTGCATCATGTCTATTTTTTTTGAAAGTTGAATTGAGGAATTATTGGAAGCCTCAAAACCCTAAATAAAAGAGGGGCAAAAACCCTAGAAATCTTATTCATTGCCCCAAAAGGCTCTTCTTAAATGTTTGATAATTTTTGGTAAGGGTTCTGGTCCCAACCAAAATATTGAACATTTTTAAGGATTTATTTTTGGGACTTTGAATTTAAATCATTAGCTATTTGAACTTGAATTATATTCATATAATTAGAATATAATTTCAAATATCCCTGAATTATTTTATGAGCTTTTGGAAAAGTCCATCTAGCAAAATAAAAATATTCAGAGGAGTTTTGGCATTGTTTGAATTATTTTTAAATTCAAACAATGGCAAAAGATTCATCCATTACGTTGTCTTCAACAAGGTAATCCACATCATCCAAGTCCGAGTATGCCATTCTACTGACTCCCTCCAAACGATCGTTGTGAATTGCCTTATGCTGGTATGAAGAGTTTCAATGATCTTTAAATCAAAGGTAATTCTTTTTGCCACTTAAGATAATACCCTACGATCACCCTCCTCCAGGATGTTTCATCGTGGTATCATGGCAACTCAACTCCTCGCTACGTTGACCATCGTTTACCACCTTCTTAAGCGTGAAATTGTTGTCTACCTAGTGAACCCTCGTCATCTGTTCCACTCCATCCCTCTAGAGGTGTGCTTCGTCTCTCAGCTCGAGAGATATTGTTATGTCTCATTCCGTGAGTTGTTCGATCTTCGAGAAGATCGACCCTTCTAGAGTCTCCTTCTTCCCTCCATGTCATGTTGACAGGATTTCTCAGAGCAAGACGACAAGACAAAGATGGTGAACAAATCAACGTTCAGTTGAAGTGCAACCTGGATCGTGAAGATTATACTAGTTGCGTTTACCTTTCACCTTACCCTACGCTTGAATCTCGAGACGAGATTCTTGTTTAGTGGGGGTGAGTTGTCACATCCCTAGCTTCTGGCATTGCTCTAGCCTAGCTTCATGTGTGCATCATGTCTATTTTTTTTGAAACTTGAATTGAGGAATTATTGGAAGCCTCAAAACCCTAAATAAAAGAGGGGCAAAAACCCTAGAAATCTTATTCATTGCCCCAAAAGGCTCTTCTTAAATGTTTGATAATTTTTGGTAAGGGTTCTGGTCCCAACCAAAATATTGAACATTTTTAAGGATTTATTTTTGGGACTTTGAATTTAAATCATTAGCTATTTGAACTTGAATTATATTCATATAATTAGAATATAATTTCAAATATCCCTGAATTATTGTATGAGCTTTTGGAAAAGTCCATCTAGCAAAATAAAAATATTCAGAGGAGTTTTGGCATTGTTTGAATTATTTTTAAATTCAAACAATGGCAAAAGATATTAAAATAAAACAGAACAAAATAGAAAACAGAAATATAAAACAAAACAGAAGAGAGAAGCCCAGCTTACCTGGCGCCACGAGCCGGCCCAGCTTCCCCCCCTGGCCGGCCCAGCCCACCAGCGCCTCCCCTGTCGCCTTCCTCCTCTGCCAGGAGGACGGGCACGCGCCCGGCGCGCGCGGCCACGCGCCCCGGCCACCTCCTGCCTCCCTGCTTGCCTCCACTACCCCCTGGAGACGACACGCGGCCCCACGAACTCTCTCACTCTCCCGTATCTCTCCCTCCGTCCCTATCCCCTCTGCTCTCTCTCCCTCACGATCGACCACGAGCACCCGAGAGCACCGACGAGCTCCACCGCGGCCAGTGTCCACCCCTAGCCTCACCGACGCCCCAGGAAGCTCCGCGGGTCCTCCCTCTACCTCCTCAACGAGCCACGAGGCCCCGGACGTGCCGCATCGCCGCCATCGACGTCGTCTTCTACCTCGGACCCGCCGGCCATCTTCGTCAAATTCGCCGGCTCCGGACCATCCCCGGCCTCGTCTCCGCCTCGAATGGATCCGCTGTGAGCCTCCGCTGCCTCTCCTGTGCTCGCCCCCTCCGTTCTCGCCACCTAGCCCCAACTCCCACCGTGGCCGAGAGCTTCTCGCCGCCGGCCATGGCGTGGCCATGGCCACAGCCACCGCAGCTCGTTCCCGAGCCCACCATCGTGATCAGCACGATCGCATGAAACCGTATACACCCACAACGCCTCCTCCCGTGCTCTGTAACGCCACCCCGAGATTGCCCGAGCTCCGGCAGCCGCAAAAGAGCTCGCCGCCGGCAGCTCCGGCCACCTCAGCCCCTGCCGCTTGCACAAATGGATGCGGGCGACTCCCAGCTACGCGTAGAGCCCCTCAGTCGCCGTTTTGGTCGCCAAAGGAGCGTTTCCGACGCCCTCCGCCGTTGCTGGCGTCGCCGGCGACAAGCCGCGGGTCAACTCTGGCGGGTTTGACCCGGGGTTTGACCCCCTGACGTGTGGGCCCAGGCGCCTGCTTAATTAGTATTAGGTTAATTAGTGTTAATTAATTTAGTTAATTAGGTAGGCCACTGACATGCGGGCCCCGCCCGGCTAACTAAGTTAGTTAGGGCTAACTAACCTGGTTAGTTGACTGAGACACTGACGTGTGGACCCCACACGTCAGGTTTGACCCTGATCGACCCCTGTTGACTTGCTGACGCAAGCATGACGCAGTGCTGATGTCATAACTCATTTTCTGGATTTAATTTAATTCTGAAATTCCAGAAAATGCCTAAAACTTCTAAAAATCATAGAAATTCAACCGTAACTCCAAATTAAATAAATTATATATGAAAAATTATCAAAAAATTCAAGGAATCCATCTGTACCATTTTCATGCATGTTAGAACAATTTATCACTACTGTTTAGGACAAATGAAGTGAATGGCATTTAAATAATCACATATGGAGTTTGAATTTGAACCTAGGATTCAAACCAACTCCATTTAACTTGTTGCTAGATGCATTAGCTCAAAACACCAGCATGCTGCCATGTCATAGCATGCATCATATTGTGCATTGCATTGATTGTGTTTTCTTCTGTTTGCCGGTGTTGCTCCCTCTCGATAGACGTGATACCGATGATGTGATCGTTGACACTGATGAAGACTCAATGTTATCTTCAGAAGTGCCAGGCAAGCAACCCCCCCCCCCCTTGTTCATTCCGATAAAATCCCACTCTCTCGCTCCTGCTCTCTTTTACTGCATTAGGACAACAACGACATATTTGATACTTGCTGCGGTAGCTGAACCCTTTATCCTTTGCATGACCTGTCATTGCCACAGTAAATAGATGAAACCCACTAGCATGAGTAGGAGTTGTTTGAGCCCTGATGTGCCTACTCATTCATGCTTGTTTGTCATGCCTGCTATTGCTTAGAGTTGAGTCGGGTCTGATTCATCGGGGATGAATCAGAGGCGTGTGAACATGTCCCCATGTGTGTGAGCTAAGTGTGTGAACACGTTTTGGTAAAGGTAGCGGTGAGAGGCCATGTAGGAGTACATGGTGGGTTGTCTCATTGCAGCCGTCCTCAGGAACTGAGTTCTGTGTTTGTGATCCATGAACAGCTACTACCACACATTGGGTTCCGGTAACTCGACCCCTCTCGACTTATTAATCAACATGATCTCTGTCCAGGAGTTGCAACTAGTTTCTGGTGTTTGTAGGTAGTGTTAGTAGTCTACCAAGTGGCACCCGGTACAGGTGGGCTTGGGACAGACTAGGCACAGTGGCATGGTGTACCAAGTGGCACCCGGATGGTGGGCTTGGGAACCCTGCTCACATCGTTTGGGGCCGTGAGCGACACCCCGGCCGGATCTCCTTGCGGATGGAACCCGAATAGGCGATAAACCTGGACTAGAGACTTGTTCGGTTAGTCAGGTCGTGGCCGACTCCCTCGCCCGGCTTCCACTTGAAGGTTGCCGAGGTACATGACGTGTACAGGGCGATAAGTGGCGAAAGCGTGTGTGAAGAAGTACACCCCTGCAGGGTTATCATCATCTATTCGAATAGCCGGATTCCTCGGATATGGAAACGTGGACCCCTTATATCAGTTCATAGACAAGTGAAAGTGGATACTCTAAAATACGCAAGATGAGCGTGAGTGCTATGGATGGCATTCTCGTAGGAGACGGGAGCGGATCCATAGTGGTGTATTGGTTGGTGAATATGTGGACTCGTGTGCGCCACTTCAAAAGAGTTACTTGCAGTCGTAGTTCAGGATAGCCACCGAGTCAAAGCTGGCTTGCTGCAGTCAAACCCTACCATCCCCTTTGTTAATAATGATGCATATGTAGATAGTTCTGATGTAAGTCTTGCTGGGTACATTTGTACTCACGTTTGCCCATTTTATGTTTTTGCAGAGAGACTTCAGTCTCACTAGTAGTTCCACGTGGACTCCGACGTTTAGCTTGATACCTCAGCTACGATCTTGTGCCCTCGGCAGGATCTGATAGATAGTCAGGCTTCTCAGCCTTTTTCATTTATAGATGTCTGTACTCAGACATGATAGCTTCCGTTTGTGCTTTGACTTGTATGCTCTGATTGTTGGGTCGTGAGACCCATGTTTGTAATGTCTCGCTCCTCGGAGCCTAATGAATAATTACTTGAGTCGTAGAGTCATTTTGTGATGCCATGTTGTATTGCACATATCGAGCATATTGTGTGTATGTTATTGAAATGCTTGGTATGTGTGGGATCTGACCATCTAGTTGTTTATCTTTAGTAGCCTCTCTTACCGGGAAATGTCTCCTAGTGTTTCACCGAGCCATGGTAGCTTGCTACTGCTCCGGAACACTTAGGCTGGCCGGCATGTGTCCTTCTTCGTTCCTGTGTCTGTCCCTTCGGGGAAATGTCACGCGATGAATATCGGAGTCCTGTTAGCCCGCTACAGCCCGGTTCACCGGAGTCCTGCTAGCCCAGTGCTACAGCCTCGATTCACTCGCTGATGACCGACACGTTCGATGCTGGGTCATGGATGCCTGTCCCTGTAAGTCTGTGCCACTTTGGGTTTACGACTAGTCATGTCAGCCCGGGCTCCTTATCATATGGATGCTAGCGACACTATCATATACGTGAGCCAAAAGGCGCAAACGGTCCCGGGCAAAGGTAAGGCGACACCCGTGGGGATACCGTGCGTGAGGCCGCAAAGTGATATGAGGTGTTACCGGCTAGATCGATGTGACATCGAGTCGGGGTCCTGACAGCGTTGGTATCAGAGCTTGACTGTCTGTAGGATTACCAAGCCAAACTGGTCGAAGTTGAGTCTAGAAATTCTTTAGTTATATAAGGGAATTGATTGTGGGATGGAACGTAAGGATCTTTTTACTCCTTATACCTTATGCCCTTCTGATCTGAGTCATCATCTTATCTTCTACGGGGATTAAGAACTAGGCTATCTTTTCTTTCTATCAGGATCACGTGTTACTAATCCGTAGACTTATAGATTGTTGGACTTAAGCCTCGTTTCAGTTCCTACTACCTCTGTATGTTAATTATTGATCTCGAGACCTTGATATTGTGCTTCTGAGTGGTTATGCCACCATTTTGTGAATGTCTCAAATCTTTTCTGAGCATTTACAGCTGTTATGCTGTCCGAGTCATTCCAGGTTTCTAAATAGTCTGATGCATTTGCAAATCCTTTCCCTCTGGTTTCGATGCTCCTTTATGCCAGCTCAATCACACTAATTGTTGAGTTGAGGTATTCTATTGCCTTGACATTATGTTGGAGTTACTATTATGGCCCTAGGTGTTTAGGGAGTCACCTAGTAATCTAGCAATGTTTTGTGATCCCAGTGTGATGATTCTGGCTTCTATTCTCGAAAGCATCCCGTGATGTTATTAGTTAGTAGGTATTCTATCCCTGGGTTTTGAACCCGAGATTCACCCTACTTGCTTCATGTTGATAGTTTTGCTCGTTCCTTTAGGTTATTAGTAACCTTGCATTAGTCCTCGAGGTCCGTGGTATATCGTTCTTCCAAATACCATGAACCATTATGCCAGAAGTTGTTGGATCAAAAGATCACAACAGGCCCTCTATGAGCTCTCCATGCTAAATCGTGACTCTGCCAGTTCTACCTTTCTGCATGGGTTATCCAGAAGAAATATGTTGAATTTGGTTCGACATACTAATCTATGCATCCACAATCAGAAATATTATATGTTCCTTTGAGATGTTCTCTTTAGTTGCATTCTGACCCTCATCTATCAATTGATAGTCAAGAGTATTTGTGCATTCGTGTTATCAATGCTTATTACTCTTGAGGTCCGTCAAGCCATTCTGTCCTGACTGACTTGGAGAAACAAACTCCAGTACCTCTTCCATATCTAGGATGGGGTCAAAGTAGTTGTATTCCGCAGATCAAATGCCAATCCAGCTTTTGGTTCTGTTCTACCTTGGAGTATTAACCCCTTTATGTCAGAATTGTCATGAGAACTGCACCAACTCTCATGAATTTTGACGTAGTAATACTTCTCACCATCATTAGTCATTCCTCGGCCATCGTGTTGATGCAAACGGAATACCGACAAATGAATTGTGATGTGTGAAATCAATACTCCCAGCAACCTCGTTGCTTGGTAGTTAAAAGACAATAATTTTATTCTTAGTGTGTTGGTTATTGAATCATCATTCTAAGATTGTTCGTGTTACCTAGTCCCTATTTCCTGGTGCACTCTTTGATTGATGAGTTAGGATTTTGTCAAGTCCTCGCTCATTTGATCATATCATCTTGCCCTGAAAAGGAAGATTGTTCTCGAGCTTAGTAACATATCGGTGGTTCGTGATTTCCGAAGATCTTCTCGGAAGTATTACCAGGTTGTCACCTGACCGCTATGTTGAGCTCGTGATCAAGTTGGTTTCTTGTGAACCACCTTCTCTCCAAGAATCGGTGTTAGATATCCCTGAGCTAGTTGGTTAAGCTAAACGACAACTTGGAGGGTTGGAACATAAAAGCTTGCCTGACTTAGTTCGTTCCAAAGGGATATTCTTGTGTAGTGTGTATTGAAGAAAGATGATATCTTCATCGATTGGTCCCTGTGATCAGTTGCTGGACCTATTGTCTTATCAACCCTTTGATTTGAGTGTGGGCTATCGTCAAATCAAGTCAGAACCAACGATGTTTGTAATGTTGTCTTCCTCGTGGTTGATCCCTCGAGCATACACCATTATATCTTTTGGGTCTGACCAATGCTATCACCGTGTTCACACGATGGTGGAAGTCCAGTGATATGGAAATTCCGATGAGTTGTTGTTGAGTCCATTGACAACATCCTTATCTCCTCCATGATGTTGTTGAACATTAAGTTAGTGTTGGAAACTTTTGAAAGCATCTTCTTCATGCTAGCTCATGAAGTACTTGTTAGATGAAAGGAGTGATTTCCTCTTATACACGTGCATTTGGTGAAAGTTGCCGTCGTGAATTTGAGAAAGTTAGTTTTGCTTCCTTTGGAATCATCCCAAGTCGGTCATGAACGTGCGAAGAATTCTGTGGTCTGTTAGACTGATCATCTTCATTCCATATGTATATCCTAGCACACCAAGCCACTGATTGACTTGTTCAAGGAAAAGAAGTCTATGCTTGGGATCTAATCCATGGACCTGCGTAAAGACTTCGATATCCTCGATGATGGCTCCCAACCAGAACTCGGTAGTGTTTTATTGTAAGACTACCATGTGGGCATGCTTGTCTGGAACAACGTGTTCACATGTTTGTAGCAGAACCAGCTCATGTTTTGGAGCTTGCTATCGTAGTTCATTTCCCGAGAATCTCGCAACGTCATCTCGTCGATTTGTGTTGCAAACTTTCATTTTTTCCTAGACTCGATGAGTCTGGAATATCCTGACACCAACCAGATCTGAGTCTCAGGCAGATATGATGGTTGGAACATTTCCCAAGAACTATAATATTGGTCCCTCGATAACCGGTAAAGTGGATGTCGTGGCCAACACACCCAGCCGGAAGGCCTATTATTGTAGTATCTTGTTTGAGGAAGTTGGCCACCTCCACATAAGGATTTCGTAGGATTTACCTCCGTAACTGTTTCTTATGGATTCTATTGCTCCCGAAGTCCGACCTTTACTTGATGTTCTAGTTATCAAACCATATCTATGAATGGGTTACACTAGCACGTCAAGGAGAACATTAGAAGCGGGGTGCTAAATGTCTCTCGGTCGATCATCCAGATTTTATTTTCCTTGGCCTCGCCAAGGGTGAAATCTGAGAAAGTGTTATCTTCCTTTGCATCTGCATCATCCATCATCATTCATCATGGTAGCAAGTTGTGTTGCCAGGATCCTTGACACGGATGTTGGTAAAACTTTGATGAATATGGAAGTGCTCAAGTTCTTGAGAGCACGCACAAGCACTACGTGCTATCATCGGCATTAACCGAGATTGCTCTCAGTTTCCTCGGCAATGCTATGATCTTCTCAAACGGTGAATTCACTCTCTATTGTTGGGTTCTTCCCCAGTTACCAGAATCATTCCAGCATTTGCATTTTGTTCCCAGCTTGCACCGCCAATGTGCCATTCTACCATGGGTCTCTTCCACCTCCGGTGATAAGCAGATTCATCCATTACGTTGTCTTCAACAAGGTAATCCACATCATCCAAGTCCGAGTATGCCATTCTACTGACTCCCTCCAAACGATCGTTGTGAATTGCCTTATGCTGGTATGAAGAGTTTCAATGATCTTTAAATCAAAGGTAATTCTTTTTGCCACTTAAGATAATACCCTACGATCACCCTCCTCCAGGATGTTTCATCGTGGTATCATGGCAACTCAACTCCTCGCTACGTTGACCATCGTTTACCACCTTCTTAAGCGTGAAATTGTTGTCTACCTAGTGAACCCTCGTCACCTGTTCCACTCCATCCCTCTAGAGGTGTGCTTCGTCTCTCAGCTCGAGAGATATTGTTATGTCTCATTCCGTGAGTTGTTCGATCTTCGAGAAGATCGACCCTTCTAGAGTCTCCTTCTTCCCTCCATGTCATGTTGACAGGATTTCTCAGAGCAAGACGACAAGACAAAGATGGTGAACAAATCAACGTTCAGTTGAAGTGCAACCTGGATCGTGAAGATTATACTAGTTGCGTTTACCTTTCACCTTACCCTACGCTTGAATCTCGAGACGAGATTCTTGTTTAGTGGGGGTGAGTTGTCACATCCCTAGCTTCTGGCATTGCTCTAGCCTAGCTTCATGTGTGCATCATGTCTATTTTTTTTGAAACTTGAATTGAGGAATTATTGGAAGCCTCAAAACCCTAAATAAAAGAGGGGCAAAAACCCTAGAAATCTTATTCATTGCCCCAAAAGGCTCTTCTTAAATGTTTGATAATTTTTGGTAAGGGTTCTGGTCCCAACCAAAATATTGAACATTTTTAAGGATTTATTTTTGGGACTTTGAATTTAAATCATTAGCTATTTGAACTTGAATTATATTCATATAATTAGAATATAATTTCAAATATCCCTGAATTATTGTATGAGCTTTTGGAAAAGTCCATCTAGCAAAATAAAAATATTCAGAGGAGTTTTGGCATTGTTTGAATTATTTTTAAATTCAACCAATGGCAAAAGATATTAAAATAAAACAGAACAAAATAGAAAACAGAAATATAAAACAAAACAGAAGAGAGAAGCCCAGCTTACCTGGCGCCACGAGCCGGCCCAGCTCCCCCCCCCCTGGCCGGCCCAGCCCACCAGCGCCTCCCCTGTCGCCTTCCTCCTCTGCCAGGAGGACGGGCACGCGCCCGGCGCGCGCGGCCACGCGCCCCGGCCACCTCCTGCCTCCCTGCTTGCCTCCACTACCCCCTGGAGACGCCACGCGGCCCCACGAACTCTCTCACTCTCCCGTATCTCTCCCTCCGTCCCTATCCCCTCTGCTCTCTCTCCCTCACGATCGACCACGAGCACCCGAGAGCACCGACGAGCTCCACCGCGGCCAGTGTCCACCCCTAGCCTCACCGATGCCCCAGGAAGCTCCGCAGGTCCTCCCTCTACCTCCTCAACGAGCCACGAGGCCCCGGACGTGCCGCATCGCCGCCATCGACGTCGTCTTCTACCTCGGACCCGCCGGCCATCTTCGTCAAATTCGTCGGCTCTGGACCATCCCCGGCCTCGTCTCCGCCTTGAATGGATCCGCTGTGAGCCTCCGCTGCCTCTCCTGTGCTCGCCCCCTCCGTTCTCGCCCCCTAGCCCCAACTCCCACCGTGGCCGAGAGCTTCTCGCCGCCGGCCATGGCGTGGCCATGGCCACAGCCACCGCAGCTTGTTCCCGAGCCCACCATCGTGATCAGCACGATCGCATGAAACCGTATACACCCACAACGCCTCCTCCCGTGCTCTGTAACGCCACCCCGAGATTGCCCGAGCTCCGGCAGCCGCAAAAGAGCTCGCCGCCGGCAGCTCCGGCCACCTCAGCCCCTGCCGCTTGCACAAATGGATGCGGGCGACTCCCAGCTACGCGTAGAGCCCCTCAGTCGCCGTTTTGGTCGCCGAAGGAGCGTTTCCGACGCCCTCCGCCGTTGCTGGCATCGCCGGCGACAAGCCGCGGGTCAACTCCGGCGGGTTTGACCCGGGGTTTGACCCCCTGACGTGTGGGCCCAGGCGCCTGCTTAATTAGTATTAGGTTAATTAGTGTTAATTAATTTAGTTAATTAGGTAGGCCACTGACATGCGGGCCCCGCCCGGCTAACTAAGTTAGTTAGGGCTAACTAACCTGGTTAGTTGACTGAGACACTGACGTGTGGACCCCACACGTCAGGTTTGACCCTGACCGACCCCTGTTGACTTGCTGACGCAAGCATGACGCAGTGCTGATGTCATAACTCATTTTCTGGATTTAATTTAATTCTGAAATTCCAGAAAATGCCTAAAACTTCTAAAAATCATAGAAATTCAACCGTAACTCCAAATTAAATAAATTATATATGAAAAATTATCAGAAAAATTCAAGGAATCCATCTGTACCATTTTCATGCATGTTAGAACAATTTATCACTACTGTTTAGGACAAATGAAGTGAATGGCATTTAAATAATCACATATGGAGTTTGAATTTGAACCTAGGATTCAAACCAACTCCATTTAACTTGTTGCTAGATGCATTAGCTCAAAACACCAGCATGCTGCCATGTCATAGCATGCATCATATTGTGCATTGCATTGATTGTGTTTTCTTCTGTTTGCCGGTGTTGCTCCCTCTCGATAGACGTGATACTGATGATGTGATCATTGACACTGATGAAGACTCAATGTTATCTTCAGAAGTGCCAGGCAAGCAAACCCCCCCCCCCCTTGTTCATTCCGATAAAATCCCACTCTCTCGCTCCTGCTCTCTTTTACTGCATTAGGACAACAACGACATATTTGATACTTGCTGCGGTAGCTGAACCCTTTATCCTTTGCATGACCTGTCATTGCCACAGTAAATAGATGAAACCCACTAGCATGAGTAGGAGTTGTTTGAGCCCTGATGTGCCTACTCATTCATGCTTGTTTGTCATGCCTGCTATTGCTTAGAGTTGAGTCGGGTCTGATTCATCGGGGATGAATCAGAGGCGTGTGAACATGTCCCCATGTGTGTGAGCTAAGTGTGTGAACACGTTTTGGTAAAGGTAGCGTTGAGAGGCCATGTAGGAGTACATGGTGGGTTGTCTCATTGCAGCCGTCCTCAGGAACTGAGTTCTGTGTTTGTGATCCATGAACAGCTACTACCACACATTGGGTTCCGGTAACTCGACCCCTCTCGACTTATTAATCAACATGATCTCTGTCCAGGAGTTGCAACTAGTTTCAGGTGTTTGTAGGTAGTGTTAGTAGTCTACCAAGTGGCACCCGGTACAGGTGGGCTTGGGACAGACTAGGCACAGTGGCACGGTGTACCAAGTGGCACCCGGATGGTGGGCTTGGGAACCCTGCTCACATCGTTTGGGGCCGTGAGCGACACCCCGGCCGGATCTCCTTGCGGATGGAACCCGAATAGGCGATAAACCTGGACTAGAGACTTGTTCGGTTAGTCAGGTCGTGGCCGACTCCCTCGCCCGGCTTCCGCTTGAAGGTTGCCGAGGTACATGACGTGTACAGGGCGATAAGTGGCGAAAGCGTGTGTGAAGAAGTACACCCCTGCAGGGTTATCATCATCTATTCGAATAGCCGGATTCCTCGGATATGGAAACGTGGACCCCTTATATCAGTTCATAGACAAGTGAAAGTGGATACTCTAAAATACGCAAGATGAGCGTGAGTGCTATGGATGGCGTTCTCGTAGGGAGACGGGAGCGGATCCATAGTGGTGTATTGGTTGGTGAATATGTGGACTCGTGTGCGCCACTTCAAAAGAGTTACTTGCAGTCGTAGTTCAGGATAGCCACCGAGTCAAAGCTGGCTTGCTGCAGTCAAACCCTACCATCCCCTTTGTTGATAATGATGCATATGTAGATAGTTCTGATGTAAGTCTTGATGGGTACATTTGTACTCACGTTTGCCCATTTTATGTTTTTGCAGAGAGACTTCAGTCTCACTAGTAGTTCCACGTGGACTCCGACGTTTAGCTTGATACCTCAGCTACGATCTTGTGCCCTCGGCAGGATCTGATAGATAGTCAGGCTTCTCAGCCTTTTTCATTTATAGATGTCTGTACTCAGACATGATAGCTTCCGTTTGTGCTTTGACTTGTATGCTCTGATTGTTGGGTCGTGAGACCCATGTTTGTAATGTCTCGCTCCTTGGAGCCTAATGAATAATTACTTGAGTCGTAGAGTCATTTTGTGATGCCATGTTGTATTGCACATATCGAGCATATTGTGTGTATGTTATTGAAATGCTTGGTATGTGTGGGATCTGACCATCTAGTTGTTTATCTTTAGTAGCCTCTCTTACCAGGAAATGTCTCCTAGTGTTTCACCGAGCCATGGTAGCTTGCTACTGCTCCGGAACACTTAGGCTGGCCGGCATGTGTCCTTCTTCGTTCCTGTGTCTGTCCCTTCGGGGAAATGTCACGCGATGAATACCGGAGTCCTGTTAGCCCGCTACAGCCCGGTTCACCGGAGTCCTGCTAGCCCAGTGCTACAGCCTGGATTCACTCGCTGATGACCGACACGTTCGATGCTGGGTCATGGATGCCTGTCCCTGTAAGTCTGTGCCACTTTGGGTTTACGACTAGTCATGTCAGCCCGGGCTCCTTATCATATGGATGCTAGCGACACTATCATATACGTGAGCCAAAAGGCGCAAACGGTCCCGGGCAAAGGTAAGGCGACACCCGTGGGGATACCGTGCGTGAGGCCGCAAAGTGATATGAGGTGTTACCGGCTAGATCGATGTGACATCGAGTCGGGGTCCTGACAGCCCGACTGTGGCATTTCTTTTAAAGCCCTTTTATGTGGCGTCGCCCAGACGCCCGACTGTGGCATTTCTTTTAAAGCCCTTTTATGTGGCGTCGCCCAGACGCCCGACTATGGCATTTCTTTTAAATCCCTTTTATGTGGTGTCGCCCAGACGCCCGACTGTGGCATTTCTTTTAAAGCCCTTTTATGTGGCGTCGCCCAGACGCCCGACTGTGGCATTTCTTTTAAAGCCCTTTATGTGGCGTCGCCCAGATGCCCGACTGTGGCATTTCTTTTAAAGCCCTTTATGTGGTGTCGCTCAGACGCCCGACTATGGCATTACTTGTTATTTGTTTCATAAGATTTTATACTACCATGTTATTGCAATTTTATAAATAACTTGCTTGCACGCATCAGAGTTTCATTTATCTATTGTGACTGACGTCATGAGCATAAAATATTTTCAGCACATCATTGTTATATTATACCTGTGTTCATAATGTTTGCGAGTACATTCAAAGTACTCACTGGCTTGTCCCTGGCTATTGTCTTGGCCAGATTATCTTGCACGGAGAGGAGCGACGCGATGCCAGCCCCGGAAACCACTCAATGGAGATAGCAGCCTTGCAAAGATAGGAATTTAACCTGGTTAGCTGTTCCCGTGGGAAATGGAGTCCCATAGACACAGATGTTTCACAACCCGCTTCCGCCATCAACCACTAGAAACCATTTGTTGTACTCACAGGCCAGAATGGTCTTGTACTTCATATTTTGTATTTTGCTTGGAATTTCTGTATCAAGTTGGAGCCTCATCAGCTAACAGTAATCCTGGGGCTGATGAGCACGACGGTCTTTTTCTGGAAATTTATACCCGGAAAAAAACCAGGTCGCGACAGACTTGGTATCAGAGCCAGGCTGACCATTGGCTAATCCTATCTTAGCCAGGTCAATAAACTTAGGCAAACCAACCCACCAGACCTTAACCAAACCCCAGCCAAGCTTCTCGTGCAAGATAGCCACACAGTGACCCAACACTTTTGGCAGTCGGTGCCCAACCTATCAACCTAACCTGTCACTCATGTGCCAGTGACCGGCCCCTAAATAGTCCTTTCTCGCAAGCGTTCGAAAGAAGATTCCGTCCCCTTTTTCCTATAAAAAGGGCGCGCTAACACCAAACCAGCACAACACAGCCGCTACCCCAAACCGAGCCACAATGCCTGGACCTATAGTGCACAACGAAACCACAGCAACCAACCTTGGAGGTTTTGTGACCATCCTCGCAAACCTCACCCGTCGTGCCTACGCGTTAGAGGAGCCACCAGAATATGTTGTGTATCAAGGGCCCATGAGCGGTGAAGACCGCCAATTCTGGGCCACTGTGCACATTTACGGTAGGAGTCTAGCACCCGAGCGTCCCTACCGGTTCACCGGAAGAACAACTTCCTTTGAGCCACAAGCCATCCAGCTAGCCGCTCGAGAGGCTATAGTTCATCTCAGGCACTTGTCGCCCACAGTTAACTGTCGCTCGTTCCACTATTATCCCAGACGTGAAGGGTATGGTAGACCACCCCAAGTTGCCAATGGAGATCACGAGACGGACCCCGCATTGTTGCACCTAGTGCGCTATGTAAGTGCACTAGAGGCACTGTTCGACCAGATCACTATTGATCTTATCGCAGCTCGTGGACAGCTGGTTCGTCGAGCCCCGGCGAGAGAAGAAAACGAGCCCAACACCGACAACCCAGTCGTGTTGTTTGGACAACCGATTGAGACCCCGAGATCTGCCCCAGCCATCGGCCAAGGTGCTGCGATAACCCCGGAAGTGCTTCGTCGCATATTGGGAGCACACTCCAACGGGGTTGTGGCCAACAACCCCCGCAATGGTCATTCTCACTACCCCGACCCTGCAGTTCCTCCGCCATCTCCGACTAATCTCGGCAGAGAGACACATGGAGAAGCCTCGACATCCACCAGGCACGCCCGTTTAGACATAAACGAAGTAGACTAAGCCGTATGAGTAGCACCAAGTTTCAATGTATCCTCGTTTTGTAATCATGCGACCGCGTATATTAACGCAGCCTGTCTTTGTGCCTCTATTTTAATAATAGCCTTGCATATTTGGTCAGCGCATAGCTGCATATTTTTCCGGGCACAACTACCCAAAACCAACCCGACGGCAACCACAGTAACACGTCTCTTTATGAGATATGTGTATGTCTGACACTGACCCGACCTTTGGAGCTAAGCTAGCAAATTTGTTACCATTCACCACGGTGAAACGACCCGGCTCCATTGCTATATAAAGGCCACCTTGTGACCTTACCCAGCAACCCTCACTTTGTGCACGACACTCGCGCTTTTTCCTGTCATGCTGAACCCCAGCATTCATCTGAGAACCCCAGATGCAACTCCAGGTAGCTTTGTCAAAATATTGTGGGATTTTACCCGCAGTACCATGGGTTCTACCCAGCCACCCTAGTACGAGTTGTTCAAATCGAGGATCACCCCATCCACCTCGGAATATTGGGCAGCAGTACACATTCCTCCTGTAGACCCCAACCAAGATCCAATAGAAGTTTCCTTCGTGGGGAAATCTAGGCCAACCCCACACTTGGCCATAGAGGCTGCTGCGAAAGAAGCAATTGCTCGTCTTCGATCCGCAGTACCCTATGCCCGCGAACGAGGATATTATTACTTTCCGAGTCGTGCAGCACCCGGAGAAGTAACGTCTTTTCCCGGTGGACGTATTGAGAGAGACCCAGTTCTGGCCAACCTTATCCAGTACATAATTGCTCAAGAGCATTTAAACCAGCGAGTGATGGATTATCTCCAGAGCCTCGCAGATTTAAATCCTCAGATTGCCATCGGCAGACCACTGAGACCCGACACGGAGAGACGCATGCATCGACTGGTCAATCCACTTCCTCCGATAGAAGAGGAGTGTATTCCTTTACCAGAGACATTTTATCAGGACCCCATCCATTTACCGTTTTCTTTTTAGACGTCACTACTGTATTTGTTCTTTGCAGCATTTATTAATGTGTGTGACTTATGCGTAATACCCTGAGTTTGTACGACGAGTCAATTATTTGGCTTCTACTAATGTGTGTAGTTTTTGTTGTGGTTTATGCTCCTTTAAATTAACTGTTTTCCCTCGCAAAACCCTGGAGTGAGATTTTCTTTTCCATGAGTTGCTACATCTACACTTTCTCACGACGTGGATTATTTAATTTCACTCAGCACCACGAGCAGACTCACAACCATAATCATTCGGACACATACACTGTTTGCAAAACTTTGCAACGGTGTTACATCCAGCTAATCACCCCCTAACAACAGTTAGCACCCGGCACACTCCATCTACTCCTCATGATCACCACCACCGCGGAGAACCAACACCCGAGCCGCAGCATCGCAATACTCGTCAAAGATTGTCGCGCACAGGAGCACAGAGAGCCCCAGCAGCGTCGCCAACCCTCCCCATATCAGGATCAGAAACCAGTCCGGCATCGCCTCCGCCATTAGAGCCTCGACCGAGCTTCTGTAAGCAGTAATGGAGAAAGAAGGAGGAGGAGAAGTGAGGCCAGGTGTGAGGAAGAAGAGAGAGGCACCCCGGCCGTTTTTATAGCTCGAGCTCGGTGTACGATGGGCGAAGTCCACCAACGCCGCTCGTCGCCGATCGCCGGTGTTCGGAGTCGAATCCGCGAGCAGTGCCGACAGCGCGCTGGCTCGCGAGGTGAGTGCACGCTGCTCACGCCGCGCACTACCATGGTACGGCCTAGATGCCCTACACACTAGGCGTCGCCGATGGAGGAAGCGCGCGGGAGAGAGGAGGAAGAAAGGGCCAGAGGGAGAAGAAGAGGAGACTGACAGTGGACCCCGGGTCCACCTGTCGGCCAGAGAGAGCACTGTGCTCTCGGGTACAACCAGCGTATATCTAAATTTAGGAGTTATCCTAAATTTATATCCAGCGTAGACATCACCCGTTTTGTCCCAAACCGTAGACTTTTCCGCGCAGCCCCAGTTTTTCACACTGTGGTTTTTCACCACTTATTGCCCTCTCACTGTAGCCACATCGTCATTGCGTAATTATTTTCTTAACACCGCTTTTAGCAAATCTCGAGGGGGAGATTTTTTCTTAAGGGGGTTAGTTTTGTGACACCCCAAAATTTTGGCCTTGTTTTAAGGGAATAAAATTTTGCCAGGATTTAAAACTTTGAATTTTTGAGCTCCATTTTGATTTTTATTTAAATCATTTCCTTCCCTGTTATTATGAGCTTTTCCCAGAGAGAAAACTTTTCAAAAATGTTGTTGGACTTGTTTTAACCTCTCAAGAAAAACTTTCCTTTTATCAGTATAACTAATTAACTAATTTAGTTGCTTGATCATTGTTTTCTTGAAAAATAGTTTTTCAAGGTTAAATGGCCATATTTGAACTACAACCATTTGATAAATTCACTTAAAATTCCCATAAAAATTTGGAGATGTCATGTGATGTTTTTAAATAACTTTTATGCAAAAATATATTTCATTCATGAAATATTTTGAGCTCCACAGCAAATTTTGTTCTCTGGTCCAGTGAGAAATTTTACACAGCAACCTATTTAAATATTTCTTTAAAACTTCTACCAAAATTAAGGGAGGTCAGTAGGAGCCTATTATTCCTCTTTGTGCAAAAACCTATTTATGTTCTTTGAAAAATTTGAGTGAATCAACCTCATCTTCATTCTGGACCAACTTGATGGTTTGTACAGCAACCATGTTTTTACTTGCTCTTTAACCCTTGATTATTTCTCCTACTTGTAGCCCCCCATGTTAAACCCTTAAGTCCAGGAGCATGCACCTTTTGGATCAATTTTGGTTCATGAAATAATGTCATTTATTTCCTGTCCAGAATTGAAGTTTTGTAAAACTTGCACTAACAAGTTTATGCTTTTGGCCAAATAACCTCACCACTCCCTCTTTCATCCACAGAGACACTGATCTAGAGATTTTTGCCACTCCAAGAAATGCCTAAGTGCCCTTGGCATTTTGTCAAACACCTGGTGTGCATGGCCAGTTTTGACATGATTTTGTCTTTGCATTGTGACCTTGCACCTCGGTTCATACTAGCATGTCCACTAGGATTCCAATTGCTCCTAACCTGGGTCTGTTAATTGCCAGCCTCAACCGCGACCTCTAGCATGACATAGCATTTCGTCGAGCACGTCCCGTGCGTGCACTGGGCGCGCCCAGAGCGCGCATATTGCAGCCACGCGGCCGAGCCGACACGCTGGCCCCCACGGCTTTGGCCCGCTCTACAGCACCACGCCACGCGCTCCCCTCCTCGCAGCAACGCGCCAAGCAGCCCCCGCCACGCCCGGCAGGCCAAGCGCTAGCCGCCGCCGCCGCCCGACAGCCTCTGGCCATGTCGGTGCCGCCCAAGCCACTCCCACTCGCCACCTGCCCCTGGAGCAGTGCACTCTCGTCCACTAGCTCTTGCCGTCACCCCCAGCCACGCCACGTTGCCCTGCAAGCTACAGCGAGGCGGTTCGCCGGAGAGCTTATCCGGCCGCCGCGGAACCGACCTCGACGAGCTATGAAAGGAGGCCCCCGAGCCACCCCGGGCACGCAGGAAGGCTTAGAGTGCTCCCCTAGTCCTCCCATGGCAGCCAATCGACTCGGGGAAGGTCTTCATCCCCATCTCCGGCAACGGCAGCCGCCACCACTGCTTCGGCCAATTCGGCACCACCAGGGCCTCCCACTCTCCGTTCTCTCCACCAAGAACCCCCTCATCCTCCCATAAACCTTCCCCCTACTCCATTTCAATCGAGAACCACCGCCGCCCCAAAAACCACTTTCCCTGAAGCTTTCCTCCGCCGAGGAGCTCGCCGCCGGCAGCTCACCCCGTCCCCGCCGACCCAACGACTACCGGGAGGACCACCTCAACCTTGCGGATCCATCCCCACCCTCGGGGGCCCGCGAGGAGCAGCCAAACGCCGGCGACGATCGCCGGAGCCCCGCTCCGCTCAGGCAAAGGAGGGAGACGACGCGCGGCGACTGGTCAAACCTGACCAGTGGGCCAGGCAGGCCCACTGTCAGTGACACCCCGCCCCGTCCGCGTGGTTAAGTGGAGGCGTAAAGCCGCAAGTACGCCTCCTCTGTACCGAAAGCGTAATCTCGTCTGAACCGTTTTCTTTTCTGTTTTATTTTAAATAACAGATTTGACCAAATCTTTGACTGGCTATAACTTTTTAAATATAACTCCAAATGAGTTGATTCTTTTTCCTACCTTCCTTAAATTTGGTCTAGTTTATTTTAAGATTTATTTGAAAAACTTTCAAACAACTTTTTGGTTCTGTTTTTGAAATATGTGTTAATTCAAATATATTTTTAAATAGGATTTTGGGAGAGAGAAGAAGCTTTCAAAAGTTTTGGAGAGCACCTCACCCCTCCACAACATTGAAGGCAAGCATTCTGAACCCCGGCATAATATTTTTGGTGTGATCGTTGATACATTTATAACACCACCGCATTTCGAAGGACTTGTTATTTCATGTGATATGATCATATGCATGGGTGCATGTTGTTGATTCCCATGCTGTTGGAAATGGATTCACTTGTGATGAAAATCACCCTCACGTGCCTTGCATGCATACCGGCAGGAACCCGTGAAAACCTCGGCCTTGGGTAGGCATGAGTTTGTCGCCGGTCTCCGTCGGGACGGTCATGTCTGGTATGAAATATATTCGTCATGCTAATCATGCAGGGAATACTTGAACCTCCTGAGTCGATCGTAGATCGAGTCTTGTTCCAGTAACCCCCATACTTGTTTCGTACTACCACTCGTCTCTACAGCAAGTAGAGTACGGTTAAGTAAGTTGTCAACCTCTTTCCAGCACACACCGTACAGAGAGGCCATGGTGGAAGATACCGGTTGTAGCTGGTAGGCAGGCCACCTGGTCCGGGGGCATGGGTGTTTCCGGTTGGGACCGAGAGGGGAGGCCACCCCTTAGAGCGCGCGATATAAATTTGATCCCATGCTACGCGAGGTTGTAGCCTCCCCACTTAGAGTTTGCTTAACAGGTGTCGTGGGTGATTCCAGACATGTGTGAGATAAGCTGGTGTGTGCAAGTTAGGTGTGTTTTCAACAAAAAGACCGTAGACGGAATTAGTCCTGCTGGACTAGAGAAATCCGTTACTCGTGGGAAAAGTGTACACCCTCTGCAGAGAATAAACCTATTCGAATAGCCGTGTCCATGGTTAAGGATTACAGTCTGGGATGGGTCAGGTGTCGGTCATAGTGTCGGTCTTCGGAGGTGAAACCGTTAACCAGATAATGGAATTACTACTCGTGACTTGTGATACCTATGATGATTATTATTATTGTAGACTAACCCGTGATATTATTGTTATTACCGAATATCTCTGGGATGGTTCTACCTCCGGGATATTCACTATGATTGTTTCTTTCAAAGCCCTTTATGTGGCGTCGCCCAGACGCCCGACTGTGGCATTTCTTTTAAAGCCCTTTTATGTGGCGTCGCCCAGACGCCCGACTGTGGCATTTCTTTTAAAGCCCTTTTATGTGGCGTCGCCCAGACGCCCGACTGTGGCATTTCTTTTAAAGCCCTTTTATGTGGCGTCGCCCAAACGCCCGACTGTGGCATTTCTTTTAAAGCCCTTTTATGTGGCGTCGCCCAGACGCCCGACTGTGGCATTTCTTTTAAAGCCCTTTATGTGGTGTCGCCCAGACACCCGACTGTGGCATTTCTTTTAAAGCCCTTTATGTGGTGTCGCTCAGACGCCCGACTGTGGCATTACTTGTTATTTGTTTCATAAGATTTTATACTACCATGTTATTGCAATTTTATAAATAACTTGCTTGCACGCATCAGAGTTTCATTTATCTATTGTGACTGACGTCATGAGCATAAAATATTTTCAGCACATCATTGTTATATTATACCTGTGTTCATAATGTTTGCGAGTACATTCAAAGTACTCACTGGCTTGTCCCTGGCTATTGTCTTGGCCAGATTATCTTGCACGGAGAGGAGCGACGCGATGCCAGCCCCGGAAACCACTCAATGGAGATACCAGCCTTGCAAAGATAGGAATTTAACCTGGTCAGCTGTTCCCGTGGGAAATGGAGTCCCATAGACACAGATGTTTCACAACCCGCTTCCTCCATCAACCACTAGAAACCATTTGTTGTACTCACAGGCCAGAATGGTCTTGTACTTCATATTTTGTATTTTGCTTGGAATTTCTGTATCAAGTTGGAGCCTCATCAGCTAACAGTAATCCTGGGGCTGATGAGCACGACGGTCTTTTTCTGGAAATTTATACCCGGAAAAAAACCCGGTCGCGACAAGAGGCCACCAAGGCTACTGCCGCGGAAGCTGGCGAGGGATCCGGCGATCGCACTAACGGCCCTGAGGCCGCAGGAGCGCATGGCGCTGCACCGACCGCCGATCCCTCCACTGCTGCCGCAGCGCCAGACTCCGAGGAGCCCCAGCCCGGCGCCTACCTGAAGGCCGGCGAGGGCATTTTCATCAAGCTCCCCTGGGCGTCAAGCTCCAGGGCGCCGGTTGAAGGAGAAACCCTGGATGGGGAGGTGCTTGCCTCTGCTGGATTGTCGATCGTCGACGCGCCGGGAAGCAGCGGCGACGAGCCTGAGGAGGAGCGGCTGCTACGGAGGCTGGTGTCACTCTACCGCGCCCGCCAAGCCAAGCTGGAGTCCCGGGAAGCGCTTGTCGCGAAGGCGAGCGTGGATATTGAGAAGCGCGCGGAGGAGCTCCGGGGTCTCTGCCAGGAAGTTCTCCGGGCCTTAGCGGAGGAGCGAGAGCTACTTGCTGAAGAGCGGAAGGCCTTCCTCCTTGAGAAGGCCGAAGCTGAAGAGCAGCATGTCAGGACCCCGACTCAATGCCACATCGATCTAGCATGTAACACCTCATATCACTTTGCGGCCTCACGCACGGTATTCCCACGGGTGTCGCCTTACCTTTGCCCGGGACCGTTTGCGCCTTTTGGCACACGTATATGACAGTGTCGCTAGCATCCATATGATAAGGAGCCCGGGCTGACATGGCTAGTCGTAAACCCAAAGCGGCACAGACTTACAGGGACAGGCATCCATGACCCAGCATCGAATGTGTCGGTCATCAGCGAGTGAATCCAGGCTGTAGCACTGGGCTAGCAGGACTCCGGTGAACCGGGATGTAGCAGGCTAACAGGACTCCGGTATTCATCGCATGACATTTCCCCGAAGGGACAGACACAGGAACGAAGAAGGACACATGCCGGCCAGCCTAAGTGTTCCGGAGCAGTAGCAAGCTACCATGGCTCAGTGGAAACACTAGGAGGCATTTCCCGGTAAGAGAGGCTACTAAAGATAAACAACTAGATAGTCAGATCCCACACATACCAAGCATTTCAATAACATACACACAATATGCTCGATATGTGCAATACAACATGGCATCACAAAATGACTCTACGACTCAAGTAGTTTATTCAATAGGCTCCGAGGAGCGAGATATTACAAACATGGGTCTCATGACCCAACACTCAGAGCATACAAGTCAAAGCACAAGCGGAAGCTATCATGTCTGAGTACAGACAACTATAAATGAAAAAGGCTGAGAAGCCTGACTCTCTACCAAATCCTGCCGAGGCACAAGATCGTAGCTGAGGTAACAAGCTAAACGTCGAAGACCACGCGGAAATACTAGTGAGACTGAAGTCTCTCTGCAAAAACACAAAATAGGCAAACGTGAGTACAAATGTACCCAGCAAGACTTACATCAGAACTATCTACATATGCATCATTATCAACAAAGGGATGGTGGGGTTTAACTGCAGCAAGCCAGCTTTGACTCGGTGGCTATCCTGAACTACGACTGCGAGTAACTTTTTTGAGGTGGCGCACACGAGTCCACATATTCACCATATCAATACACCACTATGGATCCGCTCCCGTCTCCCTACGAGAACGCCATCCATAGCACTCACGCTTATCTTGCGTATTTTAGAGTATCCACTTTCACTTGTCTATGAACTGATATAAGCAACCCAGAAGTCCTTTTCCGCGGACACGGCATTTCGAATAGATCATATTAACCCTGCAGGGGTGTACTTCTTCACACACGCTCTCACCACTTACCGCCGTTTACACGACATGTACTCGGCAACCTTAAAGCGGAAGCCCAACGTGGGTGTCGGCCACGGCCTACCTAAACACTCAAGTCTCTAGTCCAGGTTTATCGCCTATTCGGGTTCCATCCATGAGGAGATCCGGCCGGAGTTTCGCTCACAGCCCCAAACGATGTGAACAGGGTTCCGTGACACCAAACGGGCGCCCGGTTTACCCGGCCACGTGCCTACCGCATCACAGCCCACCCCTATGGTCAGCGCTGCGCACGGCCTCCAGCATACTACAAACACCAGAAACTACTTGCAACTCCTGGACAGAGGACAAGGGTGATCAAGAAGCCGAGAGGGTCCATTGGTTTCGGGCCCAATGCGTGGTAGTAGCTGAATCATGGATCACAAACACAGAACTCAGTTCCTGAGGACGGCTGCAATGAGACAACCCACCATGTACTCCTACATGGCCTCTCACCGCTACCTTTACCAAAACGTGTTCACACACTTAGCTCACACACAGTAGGACATGTTCACACGCCTCTGATTCATCCCCGATGAATCAGACCTGACTCAACTCTAAGCAGTAGCAGGCATGACAAACAAGCATGAATGAGTAGGCACATCAGGGCTCAAACAACTCCTACTCATGCTAGTGGGTTTCATCTATTTACTGTGGCAATGACAGGTCATGCAAAGGATAAAGGGTTCAGCTACCGCAGCAAGTATCAAATATGTCGTTGTTGTCCTAATGCAGTAAAAGAGAGCAGGAGCGAGAGAGTGGGATTTTATCGGAATGAACAAGGGGGTTTTGCTTGCCTGGCACTTCTGAAGATAACATTGAGTCTTCATCAGTGTCAACGATCACATCATCGGTATCACGTCTATCGAGAGGGGACAAATACCGGCAACACAGAAGGGAACACAATCAATGCAATGCACAATATGATGCATGATCATGACATGGCAAAATGAATGTGTTTTGGGCTAATGCAACTAAAACCAGATTAAATGAAGTTGGTTTGAATCCAAGATTCAAATTCAAACTCCATATGTGGATATTCAAATGCCATTTAATTGATTTGTGCTAAACAGCAGCTATAAGTTGTTCTAACATGCATGAAAATGGTACATATGGATTCCTTGAATTTTTCTGATAATTTTTTATATATAATTTATTTAATTTGGAGTTACAGTTAATTTTCTGATTTATTGAAGTTTTAGCTATTTTCTGAAATTATTAAATCATTTAAGATTATTTAAATTCCAGAAAATACTTATTGCGTCAGCCTGACATCATCATGACGTCAGCAGGTCAACAGGGCGCCTCCAGGTCAAACCTGACCAGTGGGGTCCACTGGTCAGTGACCCAGAGCTGTTTAGTGTCAATGGCAGGTGGGGCCGGGTCAAAGGCCACGTCAGCAGAGTCAATGCTGATGGGTGGGGCCACTGGATTAGTTTAAAACTAAACAGAAACTAATCTATGATTAATTAGCAGGTGGGGCCCTGCTGTCAGTGTCTATTAAACTAACTAATATTTAGTTAATACTAATCCTAGCCTAATTAGCCGGGCGGGGCCCGCAGGTCAGTGAGAGAGAGGGGGGGTCAAACCCGGGGCAACTCACCGGAGTTGACCCGCGGCTCGTCGCCGGCGAGGCCAGGGACGGCGGAGGGGGTCGGAATTCCTCCTCCGGCGACCAAATGGCCGGCGGAGGGCAGCTACGTGACGCTGAAGATCCCGCGCGTCGAGTGGTGCGGTCAGTTAGACCGGGGGCGACCTATATCGACGGCGGCGAGCTCAAAGGCGGCGGCCGGAGTTCGGGCAACCGCGGAGATGGCGTTATAGGGCATGGCAGGGAGCACTCGTGGGTGTTTCGGGTTCGCAGGAGCGCGGTGAGCACACTGGTGATGCTCGGGCGAGCGGACGAGCTCAGGAGCATGGAGCTCGTCGGCCGTGGCGGCGGCGAGCTTCGGCGGAGGTGGGGAACGGGGCTAGAGCAAGAACGCGAGCAGGAGAGAAGGGGGAATCGATCCAAGAGCTCACTGTGGTTGCAGAGCGCGTCTCAGCGGGCTCGGGGGCGACCTGTCGGCGGTGAATCGAACGGCGACGACCTCCGGTGGCCGAGGAGGGGAACGGCGACGTGGGCGGCGATGCAGGGCGTCCGGGACCTCGTGGCTTGGTGGAGAGGAAGAGGAGGTCGAGGCGGAGCCTCTGGGCTAGTCGGGGGAGCGAGGGAGGCCCAGTGGCCACGAGAGAGCTCGTCGTCGGCGGCGGGTGTGTTCGGTGGCTGCGCGCGAGAGAGCCAGAGGAGGAGAGGAGCTCCGGGAGAGAGTGAGAGGCCTGGGGGGGGGTGCGTGGCGTCGCGGACGGGTCCAGGGCGACGAGAGGAAGCAGGAGGTGGCCAGGGGGAAGCAGGAGGTGGCCGAGGCAGCGTCGGCGAGCGCCACGCCTCGCCTCTGTTCGTCCTCCTGGCAGAGGAGGAAGAGGACAAAGGAGGAGGAGGTGGGCTGGGCCAGCTGGGCCGCGGGAGAAACTGGGCCAGGCAGGTAAGCAGGTAAGTGGCCCAGGTGGCCTCTCTCCTCTTTTTTTCTATTTTGTTTCTCTTTTCTATTTCTGTAGTTTTGTTTCTGATTTAGTTATAGCCCAAATCATTTTAATAAATCCTGCAAATAATTGTGGCCATTAAATGAATTATTACAGAGGCCCTTAACTATTTTCAGAATTGTTGGAGCATTTAAAAATATTAATAGTATTTAAATGCCCCAATTCAAATACAATATGGATTATTCAAAAATCCATAATGGCCCAAAAATATTGGCATCATTTTTGGTAGAGGTTTTTCACCTTTGTCAAAAATCATGAACATTTTTGAAAGCCATTTGGACTTACTTGAAAGTATTTTAGGTGAACCTAGTGAGTTCCTTTAATGCTAGGGTTTGAGCAATCCCCATTTCAAATTTCTTTGGAATTTAAACATGATGGCATGATGAACAAGCAAAGTCAAGCAAGGGCTGAACTGGGCTGTGACAACTCACCCCCACTAAACAAGAATCTCGTCTCGAGATTCAAGCGTAGGGTAAGGTGAAAGGGGAACGCAAACTAGCACAATCTTCACGATCCAAGTTGCACTTCAAATGAACGTTGATTTGAACACCATCTTTGTCTTGTCGTCTTGCTCTGAGAACTCCAGCTAATCATGACAAGAAGAGGAAAGGAAAACTCTAGGAGGATCGGTCTTCTTGAAGGTCGAACAACTCACGGAATGAGACATAGAACCATCTCTCGGGTTGAGACACGAGATACACATCAGGAGGGGTGGAAAAAAACGGATGACGAAGGTTCACTAGGTGGACAACAATTCCACACTTAAGAAGGTGGTAATCGGTTGTCAACGTAGCGAGGAGTTGAGTTGCCATGAGACCACAACGAGACACCTTAGGGAAGGTGACTCGTAGAGATATCCCCTTAAGTGGCAAAAAGAATTACTTTTGATTCAGGGATCATTGAAACTCTTTAACCCAGCCTAAGACAATTCTCGAGCGATCGTTTGGAGGGGGTCGGTAGAATGGCATACTCAAACTTGGATGATGTGGATTACCTTGTTGAAGACAACGTAATGGATGAATTTGCTTATCACCAGAAATGGAAGAGACCCATAGTAGAATGACACATTGGCGGTGCCAGCTGGGAACAAAATGCAAATGCTGGGAATGATTCTGGTAACTGGGGAAGAACCCAACAATAGAGAGTGAATTCACTGTTTGAAAAGGTCATAGCATTGCCGAGGGAACTGAGAGCAAACCCAGTTAGTGCCGATGATAAGACGTAGCGCTTGAGCGTGCTCTCAAGAACTTGAGCATTTCCACAATCATCAAGGTTTTACCAACATCCGTGTGAAGGATCCTGGCAACACAACATACCACCATGATGAACAACGATGGACGACGCAGATGCATAGGAGGATAACACCTTCTCAGATTTCACCTTAGCGAGGCCAAGGAAACAAAATCTGGATGATCGGCCGAGAGACATTTAGCACTCCGCTTCTAATGTTCTCCTTGATGTGCTAGTGTATCCCATTCATAGATACGGTTTGATAACTAGAACATCAAGTAAAGGTCGGACTTCGGGAACACAACAAATCATAAGGCTCAACTAGAGAGTAAATCCTACGAAATCCCTATGGGGAGGTGGCCAATTCCATCAAATAAGATACTATAATAATAGGTCTACCGGATGGGTGTGTTGGCCACGACATCCACCTTACCGGTTATCGAGAGACCAATATTATAGTTCTTGGGAAATGTTCCAACCCATCATATCTGCCTAAGATTCAGATCTGGTTGGTGTCAGGATATTCCAGACTCATCGAGTCTAGGAAGAAAATAAAAGTTTGCAACACAAATCGACGAGATGACGTTGCGAGATTCTCGGGAGATGAACTACGATAGCAAGGTCCAAAACATGAGCTGGTTCTGCTACTAACATGTGAACACGTTGTCCCAGACAAGCATGACCACATAGTAGTCTTATGATAAAACACTACCGAGTTCAGGAGGGGGAACCATCAACGAGGGTATCGAAGTCTTGTGCATTACCATGGATTAACACTTAACTCCTTTTCTCGAACAAATCAGTCAGTGGCTTGGTGTGCTAGGGATACATATAGATTGAAGGTTGCAAGTCTTCAAACCACAGCATTCTTCGCACGTGTGCATGACTGATTTGGAATGATTCCAAAGAAAGCAACATTGACTTTCTCGAATCCACGGCGGCAACTTGCATCAGATGCACATGAATTAAAGGAAGTCACTACCTTCATCCAAACATATGCTTCATGAGCTAGCATGAACAAATGCTTTCAAAAGTTTCCAACACTAGCTTAATGTTCAGCAAAATTATGGAGAAGACAAGGATGTTGTCAATGGGCACAACAACAATTCATCTGGGTTTCCTTTTAAAAGGAAATCCATAGTTAAGTGAACAAGTGATAGCATTGGTCAGACCTAAAAGATATAATGGTGTATGCTCGAGGGATCAACCACGAATAAGACAACATTACGAGCATCGTTGGTACTGATTTGATTTGACGATAGCCCACACTCAAATCAAAGGATTGATAAGACAATAGGTCCAGCAACTGATCACAAGGACCAATCGATGAAGATATCATCTTTCTTCAACACACACTACACAAGAATATCCCTTTGGAACGAACTAAGTCAGACAAGCTTTTATCTTCCAACTCTCCAAGTTGTTGTCTAGCTTAACCAACTAGCTCAGGGATATCTAACACCGATTCTTGGAGAGAAGGTGGTTCACAAGAAACCAACTTGATCACGAACTCAACATAGCGGTCAGGTGACAACCCGGTAACACCTCCAGGAAGATATTTGGAAAGTCACGAACCACCGGTATGTTACTAAGCTCGAGAACAATCTTGCTTTTCAGAGCAAGATGATATGATCAAATGAGCGAGGACTTGACAAAATCCTAACTCATCAATCAAAGAGTGCACCAGGAAATAAAGACTAGGTAGCATGATCAATCTTAGAATGGTGATTCAATAACCAACATACTAAGACTAAGATTATTGTCCATTAACTACCAAGCAATGGGGTTGCTAGGAGTATTGAGTTCACACATCATGATTCACTTGTCGGCACTCCGGCTACAACAACACGGAACCGAGGAATGAACAATGATGGCAAGAAGTATCACTGTACCAAGAGTTCATAGGATGGGGTGCAATTCCTATAACAATCCCGATTTAAAGATGGTAATACTCCAAGGTAGAACAGAACGAAAGCTGGATTAGCAATTTGATCTGCGGAGCACAACTTCTCTGACCCAATCCTGGATATGGAAGAGGTACTGGAGTTTGTTTCTCCTAGTCATTCTGCGATAGAATGGCTTGACGGACCACAAGAGTAATAGGCATCGATAAACGAACGCACGCATACTCTTGGCTATCAATTGATAGACGAGGGTCAGAATGCAACTAAAGAGAGACAACTCAAGGAACATATGATTTTCTGAGTTGTGGATGCATGGTTTAGCATGTCGAACGAATTCCACATGTTTCTTCCGGATAACCCATGCAGAAAAGTAGAACTGGCAAAGTCACAATATATAACGGAGAACTCATCAAGAATAATCCTGTTGTGATATTTCAGTTCAACGAGGAACTTCTGCCATAAGTAGTTCATGGTATTTGGAAGCAGAAGATACCACGGACTTCAAGGACTATCGCAAAGGTTACTAATATCCTAGAGGCACTAGCAATTACTATCAACATGAAGTAGGTAGAGTGAATCTCGGGTTCAGAACCCAGGAGTAGAATACCTACTACTAAGTGGCATCACGGGATGCTTTCGAGAATAAAAGCCAGAATCATCACACTGGGGCACAAAACATTGCTAGATTACTAGGTGACTCCCTAAAACACCTAGGGTCATAATAATAGCTCCAACATATATGTCAAGGCAATAATTTACCTCAACTCACCGATTAGTGTGGTTAATCTGGCCCAAAGGAACATCGGAATGGGAGGAAGGAATTTTGCAAATGCTTCAGACTATTCAGAAACGTGGGGTGACTCGGACAGCATAACGGCTATAATTGCTCAAAAAGATTTGAGACAATCACAAAAATGGTGGCATAACCACTCAGAAGCACTATATCAAGGTTCCGAGATCAACAATTAACATATGGAAGTAGTAGGAACTGAACTGAGACTTAAATCCAACAATCTTATAAGTCTACTGATTAGTAACACGTGATCCTAATAGAAAGAAGAGATAGCCTAGTTCTTAATCCCCGCAGGAAAGATAAGATGACTCAGATCAGAAGGCATAAGGTATAAGGAGTAAAAAGAGCCTTACGTTCCATCCCACAATCAATTCCCTTATATAACTAAGAATTTCTAGACTCAACTTCGACCAGTTTGGCTTGGTAATCCTACAGGCAGTCAAGCTCTGATACCAACGCTGTCAGGACCCCGACTGAATGCCACATCGATCTAGCATGTAACACCTCATATCACTTTGCGGCCTCACGCACGGTATTCCCACGGGTGTCGCCTTACCTTTGCCCGGGACCGTTTGCGCCTTTTGGCACACGTATATGACAGTGTCGCTAGCATCCATATGATAAGGAGCCCGGGCTGACATGGCTAGTCGTAAACCCAAAGCGGCACAGACTTACAGGGACAGGCATCCATGACCCAGCATCGAACGTGTCGGTCATCAGCGAGTGAATCCAGGCTGTAGCACTGGGCTAGCAGGACTCCGGTGAACCGGGCTGTAGCAGGCTAACAGGACTCCGGTATTCATCGCGTGACATTTCCCCGAAGGGACAGACAC
>NC_057813.1:623402487-623425540 GCF_018294505.1 Triticum aestivum
AGACACAGGAACGAAGAAGGACACATGCCGGCCAGCCTAAGTGTTCCGGAGCAGTAGCAAGCTACCATGGCTCAGTGGAAACACTAGGAGACATTTCCCGGTAAGAGAGGCTACTAAAGATAAACAACTAGATAGTCAGATCCCACACATACCAAGCATTTCAATAACATACACACAATATGCTCGATATGTGCAATACAACATGGCATCACAAAATGACTCTACGACTCAAGTAGTTTATTCAATAGGCTCCGAGGAGCGAGATATTACAAACATGGGTCTCATGACCCAACACTCAGAGCATACAAGTCAAAGCACAAGCGGAAGCTATCATGTCTGAGTACAGACAACTATAAATGAAAAAGGCTGAGAAGCCTGACTATCTACCAAATCCTGCCGAGGCACAAGATCGTAGCTGAGGTAACAAGCTAAACGTCGAAGACCACGCGGAAATACTAGTGAGACTGAAGTCTCTCTGCAAAAACACAAAAAAGGCAAACGTGAGTACAAATGTACCCAGCAAGACTTACATCAGAACTATCTACATATGCATCATTATCAACAAAGGGATGGTGGGGTTTAACTGCAGCAAGCCAGCTTTGACTCGGTGGCTATCCTGAACTACGACTGCGAGTAACTTTTTTGAGGTGGCGCACACGAGTCCACATATTCACCATATCAATACACCACTATGGATCCGCTCCCGTCTCCCTACGAGAACGCCATCCATAGCACTCACGCTTATCTTGCGTATTTTAGAGTATCCACTTTCACTTGTCTATGAACTGATATAAGCAACCCAGAAGTCCTTTTCCGCGGACACGGCTATTCGAATAGATCATATTAACCCTGTAGGGGTGTACTTCTTCACACACGCTCTCACCACTTACCGCCGTTTACACGACATGTACTCGGCAACCTTCAAGCGGAAGCCCAACGTGGGTGTCGGCCACGGCCTACCTAAACACTCAAGTCTCTAGTCCAGGTTTATCGCCTATTCGGGTTCCATCCATGAGGAGATCCGGCCGGAGTTTCGCTCACAGCCCCAAACGATGTGAACAGGGTTCCGTGACACCAAACGGGCGCCCGGTTTACCCAGCCACGTGCCTACCGCATCACAGCCCACCCCTACGGTCAGCGCTGCGCACGGCCTCCAGCATACTACAAACACCAGAAACTACTTGCAACTCCTGGACAGAGGACAAGGGTGATCAAGAAGCCGAGAGGGTCCATTGGTTTCGGGCCCAATGCGTGGTAGTAGCTGAATCATGGATCACAAACACAGAACTCAGTTCCTGAGGACGGCTGCAATGAGACAACCCACCATGTACTCCTACATGGCCTCTCACCGCTACCTTTACCAAAACGTGTTCACACACTTAGCTCACACACAGTAGGACATGTTCACACACCTCTGATTCATCCCCGATGAATCAGACCTGACGCAACTCTAAGCAGTAGCAGGCATGACAAACAAACATGAATGAGTAGGCACAACAGGGCTCAAACAACTCCTACTCATGCTAGTGGGTTTCATCTATTTACTGTGGCAATGACAGGTCATGCAAAGGATAAAGGGGTTCAGCTACCACAGCAAGTAACAGAAAAATCGGTGTTGTCCTAATGCATTAAAAGAGAGCAGGAGCGAGAGAGTAGGATTGTATCGGAATGAACAAGGGGGTTTTGCTTGCCTGGCACTTCTGAAGATAACATTGAGTCTTCATCAGTGTCAACGATCACATCATCGGTATCACGTCTATCGAGAGGGGACAAATACCGGCAACACAGAAGGGAACACAATCAATGCAATGCACAATATGATGCATGATCATGACATGGCAAAATGAATGTGTTTTGGGCTAATGCAACTAAAACAAGATTAAATGAAGTTGGTTTGAATCCAAGATTCAAATTCAAACTCCATATGTGGATATTCAAATGCCATTTAATTGATTTGTGCTAAACAGCAGCTATAAGTTGTTCTAACATGCATGAAAATGGTACATATGGATTCCTTGAATTTTTCTGATAATTTTTTATATATGATTTATTTAATTTGGAGTTACGGTTAATTTTCTATGATTTATTGAAGTTTTAGCTGTTTTCTGAAATTATTAAATCATTTAAGATTATTTAAATTCCAGAAAATACTTATTGCGTCAGCCTGACATCATCATGACGTCAGCAGGTCAACAGGGCGCCTCCAGGTCAAACCTGACCAGTGGGGTCCACTGGTCAGTGACCCAGAACTGTTTAGTGTCAATGGCAGGTGGGGCCGGGTCAAAGGCCACGTCAGCAGAGTCAATGCTGACGGGTGGGGCCACTGGATTAGTTTAAAACTAAACAGAAACTAATCTATGATTAATTAGCAGGTGGGGCCCTGCTGTCAGTGTCTATTAAACTAACTAATATTTAGTTAATACTAATCCTAGCCTAATTAGCCGGGCGGAGCCCGCAGGTCAGTGAGAGAGAGGGGGGGTCAAACCCGGGGCAACTCGCCGGAGTTGACCCGCGGCTCGTCGCCGGCGAGGCCAGGGACGGCGGAGGGGGTCGGAATTCCTCCTCCGGCGACCAAATGGCCGGCGGAGGGCAGCTACGTGACGCTGAAGATCCCGCGCGTCGAGTGGTGCGGTCAGTTAGACCGGGGGCGACCTATATCGACGGCGGCGAGCTCAAAGGCGGCGGCCGGAGTTCGGGCAACCGCGGAGATGGCATTATAGGGCATGGCAGGGAGCACTCGTGGGTGTTTCAGGTTCGCAGGAGCGCGGTGAGCACGCTGGTGATGCTCGGGCGAGCGGACGAGCTCAGGAGCATGGAGCTCGTCGGCCGTGGCGGCGGCGAGCTTCGGCGGAGGTGGGGAACGGGGCTAGAGCAAGAACGCGAGCAGGAGAGGAGGGGGAATCGATCCAAGAGCTCACTGTGGTTGCAGAGCGCGTCTCAGCGGGCTCGGGGGCGACCTGTCGGCGGTGAATCGAACGGCGACGACCTCCGGTGGCCGAGGAGGGGAACGGCGACGTGGGCGGCGATGCAGGGCGTCCGGGACCTCGTGGCTTGGTGGAGAGGAAGAGGAGGTCGAGGCGGAGCCTCTGGGCTAGTCAGGGGAGCGAGGGAGGCCCGGTGGCCACGAGAGAGCTCGTCGGCGGCGGCGGGTGTGTTCGGTGGCTGCGCGCGAGAGAGCCAGAGGAGGAGAGGAGCTCGGGAGAGAGTGAGAGGCCTGGGGGGGGTGCGTGGCGTCGCGGACGGGTCCAGGGCGACGAGAGGAAGCAGGAGGTGGCCAGGGGGAAGCAGGAGGTGGCCGAGGCAGCGTCGGCGAGCGCCACGCCTCGCCTCTGTTCGTCCTCCTGGCAGAGGAGGAAGAGGACAAAGGAGGAGGAGGTGGGCTGGGCCGGCTGGGCCGCGGGAGAAACTGGGCCAGGCAGGTAAGCAGGTAAGTGGCCCAGGTGGCCTCTCTCCTCTTTTTTTCTATTTTGTTTCTCTTTTCTATTTCTGTAGTTTTGTTTCTGATTTAGTTATAGCCCAAATCATTTTAATAAATCCTGCAAATAATTGTGGCCATTAAATGAATTATTACAGAGGCCCTTAACTATTTTCAGAATTGTTGGAGCATTTAAAAATATTAATAGTATTTAAATGCCCCAATTCAAATACAATATGGATTATTCAAAAATCCATAATGGCCCAAAAATATTGGCATCATTTTTGGTAGAGGTTTTTCACCTTTGTCAAAAATCATGAACATTTTTGAAAGCCATTTGGACTTACTTGAAAGTATTTTAGGTGAACCTAGTGAGTTCCTTTAATGCTAGGGTTTGAGCAATCCCCATTTCAAATTTCTTTGGAATTTAAACATGATGGCATGATGAACAAGCAAAGTCAAGTAAGGGCTGAACTGGGCTGTGACACAGCAGCGGCTCACCGGCGAGAAGCTGTATGCGCAAGAAGGTGAGCTGGCTCAAAGGAAGGTTAACCTCGATAGCCACAAGGAGGATCTTGCCGCGCGCGAGCAGGCACTTGGTGGGGCGCTCAAGGAAGCAAAGGATGCGGCTGCGGCTGCCGAGGCCGCCAAGAAGGAATTGGAGGCAAAGGTGGCACAGCTAGAGGCTGATCTGAAGGCGGGCGGCAAAGAGCTTGCCGCGCTCAAGCTTGAGCGCGAGAAGGACGCCCTTGCCCACGGTGAGGTGCAGGGTCAACTCGCCGAGAAGGGCAAGGAGCTGAGCGCCGCCATGGATTCTAACGCCGATCTGGAGCTTAAGTTGGCCACCTTGACGGAGACGCTGGACGGCGCCAAGAAGCGGGAGGCGGACTTGAAGGAGGAGATCAAGGGCAACTAAGCGCTGCTGGCGAAGGCCGCCGAAACCTAGAACACCTTCAAGGATACGGTGGAGCTCTGGACGGAGGGCCTCGTGAACATCGCTGCAGTTATTGACGGGGAGCTGGCGTAGCTGGGAGTGGAGAACTTTGGGTACTCCTCCGATGAGAACCTCCAACCCAGCGCCAAGCTCACCCTGTTCTTCAAAGACGTGGCGACAGCCCTCCAGCAACTCCGAGAGAAGATCCCGAAGCAGCTGGCCTACGAGTCGCGCACGATCTGCGCAAGAGTCTTGAAGAAGGTGTTGGTGAAAGTGGCCTTCCGCAATCCAGGCCTCAACTTCACCAACGTCCTCAAGAAGCTGCCGGCAGATGCTGATCTGGACGCGCTCAAAGCCCTTATCGCACCCATTGTGGACAAGGTGAATGAGGTCAAGAGGGTTGAGGGCGGCCGCGTAGATTAGGCCGCTCGTTTTCTTCTTTGCTTGCCGCTGCTAATCATGTCATGAGAACATTTTATTAGAGCCGCGACAAGTTATTTTTGTAATATAACTCTATCTTAGGTAATGATTGCTATGTTACTTCCTTTACTTGATTCTTGGCTTTGTATGTTTTTACCCTACGCTTTTTAGGGAACTTGCCGGCGCAGGCACCCTTGCCGCGAGCGCTGAGTGCGGAACTTCAGCAGCCTGCTGGCGGTGCCGCTACCGACAAGAAACCTTGTCGCAACTAGTCGCAGCTCACTTAAGTTGTTGAGCGGACTCGAAACAAAATAAGGGCGCAACTAGCTACGAGTTGGTTCCTCTGCGCACAGGTTTTCCATACAAAGCACGGTCGTTCAAGGAAGATAACTTAAAAATTTAGAAACTGATCGCTCAAACTTTGGCAACTTAGCTTTTCTGTTGTTTGCTCCCCGGCAAGGCGAAACTTTTCTTGAATGACGCCTGGTCCACACCATTATCTTCTCCTTTCCCCCCGGTAAACTTGTGTGCGAGGGAACCTTTCCTTCTTTGAGAAAAAGAAAGAAGAGAAAATAAAGACATGGAGCCTTACGGCTTGTTATTGCTTACCGGAGGCAGGTGCTGCACAAAATGTCAGATAACACATGCAAAAAAGAAAGAATGCATGAAATTGACGAGATGTGCGGAGCACATGAGCTTTATTTATGCACGGGGTCTGCGCCCGGCTTTGTACAAAGGATTACATGCAACAGCGGCAAGACTTGTACAAAAGGTGGTTGTCGGAACGGGTTCCGGCAACCGCGCCTTACGGGTAAAACTTACAAAGATGCTCAATGTTCCAGGAGTTGCTCACCAGAATGCCATCTTCGGTCTCAAGGCGGACAGCGCCAGGCCTAGTGACTCGTTTCACCCGGTAAGGGCCTTCCCACTTCGGCGTCAACTTGTTGGAATTCTTGGCGGACTGAACGCGCCGAAGAACAAGGTCGCCTTCCTCGAAACCTCTGGCCCTAACTTTGCGGCTAAGATAGTGGCGCAAAGCTTGCTGATATTGAGCAGCTCGTACAACGGCCTGAAGACGATCTTCCTCAAGGAGCAGTGCGTCATCTTGTCGCAGCTGCTCTTGCTCGAGCTCATCATAAGCGAGCACTCGAGGTGACCCGTGTACGAGTTCCGTGGGGATAACTGCCTCTGCTCCATAGACTAGAGCGAAAGGTGTCTGGCCAGTGGCTCGATTTGGCGTTGTCCTGATCGACCAAAGAACCACCGGCAGCTCCTCGATCCAGTTTCTTCCGCACTTGTGCAGCCTGTCGAAAGTTCTGGTCTTGAGGCCTCGCAGCACTTCAGCATTTGCCCTCTCCGCTTGACCGTTGCTTCTCGGATGAGCAACAGAAGCGAAGCAGACCTTGGCGCCAAGATCTTGGACGTATTGCATGAAGGTGCGGCTCGTGAATTGCGTGCCGTTGTCGGTAATGATCATGTTAGGTATCCCAAAACGGCAAACAATCGACCTGAAGAACTTGACTGCTGATTGTGCTGTCACCTTCCTCACTGGTTCCACTTCCGGCCACTTTGTGAACTTGTCGATGGCGACGTACAAGAATTCAAAGCCCCCGACAGCTCGGGGGAAGGGGCCGAGGATGTCGAGCCCCCAGACCGAAAATGGCCAGGATAAAGGGATCGTCTGGAGAGCTTGAGCTGGCTGGTGTATCTGCTTGGAATGGAACTGGCACGCTTCACACTTGGTTACTTGTGCAGTTGCATCCTGGAGGGCTGTCGGCCAGAAGAAACCTTGCCGGAACGCTTTGCCGGCAAGTGCTCTTGCGCCAATGTGATGACCACATATGCCTCCATGTATCTCTGCCAACAGCTGTTGTCCATCTTCCCGACGAATACACTTCAATTTCACACCGTTAAGTCTTATTATGTACAGTGTGTTGTCGACAAACTTGTACATACTTGACTGCCGGGCTACTCTTTCTGCTTCTTCTTGCTCTTCGGGAAGTTCTCCTGTTTGAAGGAAATGGACAATCTGTTGTGCCCATGCTGGAGCTTGCGGCTCGACAACAGGGACTAAAGGCATATCTGCTGCTGCGGGAACATCCGCTTCTACGGCAAGAACCTGTGGCTCAGCCGGAGCGTGATGCTCCCCGACAAGCTTGCCGGAGCAAAATTTGTCGGGAGCGTCTGCTTCAACGGAACAAACGGTAAGGCTTGCCGGAGCAGACTGTTCCTCAACACTCTTGGTGTTGATCTTGGGGACCTTCTCGGCGGCGGCTTCGGGAAGCTCTTCCGGAAAGTAGTCACCAGAAACCAACTTCCTCTTCTTGTTCTGTCCAGTTGACGGTGTCACGGATGGTTGAGTTAGCTTCAGCACAAAGATTCCTGGTTCCACAGGTAGCTTTAGTGCGGCGCACTTTGACAGGTCATCAGCAACGTCATTCTGAGCTCTTGGAACATGTTCCATCTGTAGGCCGTCAAAGTGCTCTTCTAGCTTTCTCACTTCATCAACATAAGCTTCCATCAATGGACTCTAATAGTTTTTGTTCACTTGGCGGACGACAAGCTGCGAGTCACCCCTGACAATGAGCTTCTTGATCCCAAGGTCTGCTGCGATTCTGAGGCCGGCAAGCAAACCTTCATACTCTGCAGTATTGTTTGTTGCTTGCTCCTTGGGAAAGTGCATCTGGACCACGTGCTTGAGGTGCTCTCCGGTGGGTGCGACAAGCAGCACACCGGCACCGGCGCCTTGCAGCGAGAAGGCACCATCGAAGTACATCAGCCACTCCTTGCTTGCCTCCTTGACGGGGATGCTCGTTTCCAGAATTTCTTCATCTGGTGTTGGCGTCCACTCCGCTATGAATTCTGCCAATGCTCTGCTTTGGACAGTTGAAGTGCTCTCGAACTTGAGGCCAAAGCTTGACAGTTCCAGCGCCTACTCGACGATCCTGCCTGTTGCTTCTGGATTCTACAATATCCTCTTCAGCGGAAAGCGAGTGACAACTGTTATCTCATGCGCCTGGAAGTAATAGCGCAGCTTTCTCGAGGCCATGAGAAGGCCGAAAAGCAACTTCTGCACACCAGAGTACCTTGACCTAGCCCCCTGCAGAAGGGAGCTGACAAAGTAAACCGTGCGCTGCACCACTTTCTTCTGCACCTCCTCGCGCACCTGCGCAGATTCATCCTTGTCGGGACCAGAGCTTGTCGGCGAAGCCCCCTGCTTGTCGCTGGATGCACTTGCCGTGGTTGCTGGCTCATCATCCGCCTCCCTCTCTGCTACTAACGCAGCACTAACCACTTGATTGGTTGCCGCTAGATACAGCAGCAACTTCTCTTGTGGTTTAGGTGCGACAAGTATTGGAGTGGAGGACAGGTATCTCTTCAAGTCCTGCAGCGCAGCCTCCGCCTCTGGAGTCCATTTCATTGGACCTACCTTTTTCAATATTTTGAAAAACGGCAGGGCGCGCTCAGCAGACTTAGAGATAAACCTGCTGAGAGCAGCCACGCAACCGGCAAGCCTTCGTACATCCTTGACGCGCTTTGGTGCTTCAATCTGCTCGATGGCTTTGATCTTCCCCCGTTGAGACACAAAGAACCCGAGAAGCTTGCCGGAAGGGACTCCAAACATGTACTTCTCGGGGTTAAGCTTGAGGTTGATCTTGCGCAGATTTGCAAAGGTTTCATCTAAATCTTGAATCAGGGTTGCCTTGTCTTTGCTCTTGACCACTATATCATCCATGTAGGCTTCCACATTTCTGTGTATCTGTGGCTCAAAAGCGACATGGACTACCCTTGCAAATATTGAACCAGCATTCTTTAACCCGAAGGGCATCCGTACGAAACAGTATGTGCCACATGGGGTGATGAATGCGGTTTTCTCCTCATCCTCTTCTGCCATGAAGATCTGATGGTATCCTGAGTATGCATCAAGAAATGAAAGCAAATCACATCCGGCTGTGGAGTCCACAATCTGGTCAATGCGCGGCAAGGGAAATGGATCTTTAGGACAAGCTTTATTGACATCAGTGAAGTGTATACAAAGCCTCCATTTCCCGTTGGCTTTGCGCACGACTACAGGATTGGCCAACCACGTAGGATGGAGCACTCCTCTGACAAGGCCTGCTGCTTCCAACTTCTTGATTTCTTCTGCAATGAACTCTTGACGCTCCACTGCTTGCTTCCTGACTTTCTGCTTGACGGGCCGCGCATGAGGACAAACGGCTAGGTGGTGCTCAATTACTTTCCTGGGAACACCGGGGATATCAGACGGTTGTCACGCAAACACGTCGACATTCGCCCGCAGGAAAGCAATGAGCGCGCTTTCCTATTTAGGGTCGAGAGTGGCACTGATGGTGAAGGTACCACCAGTGCCGTCCTCCTTGGCGGACACCTTCTTGGTCTCAGGTGGAGCCACCATCGTCTTCTTACACTTGCCGGTGGAGCTCGATGGTGCGTCCTCGATGGTAGCGCAGCACTCCGAAGAGGTGCGCTTGCCGGAGTGGGCATCAGAGCTCTTGCCGGACTTGGTCTTCTTCTTCCCCCCGGGAGCTTCAGCGGCAAGTGATTTGCAATCAGCTGCGGCTGCTGCCTCCCGGTAAATCTTGTCGGTGCAGATAAGGGCATCCTTCTTGTCGCCAGGGACTGAGATGACACTTATCGGGCCTGGCATCTTGAGCACGTTGTATGCATAATGAGAGGCTGCCATGAAATTGGCGAGCGCAGGACGGCCGAGTATCCCATTGTAGGGCAATGGAAAGTCAGCAACGTCAAAAGTGACCCTCTCAGTTCTGAAGTTCAGCTCGCTGCCAAATGTCACCGGCAGCGTGATCTTTCCCTTCGGCTTGCTCCTTCCCGGGTTGATTCCTTGGAATGTGCCGGTCTCTTCGAGCTCGCTGTCAGGGATCTGAAGTTTCTGGAGGAACGTGGAGGAGATCAGGTTCAAGCCGGCCCCGCCGTCAACTAGCATCTTTGTGACTTTGAGGTTGCGGATAGTTGGAGAAACCAACATCGGCAAGCACCCGACCGCAGTTATGTGATCAGGGTGGTCCTCGATATCAAAGATGATAGGCGTGCTGGACCATTTCAGGGGCTTGCGTGAATCTACGGATGGTTCTGCTACATTGACTTCCCGCATCCACTGCTTGAGCTGGCGATGCGAAGTATGCAGAGAAGCACCAACGTCAATGCACAGGACCTCTGTGGATTTCTGAAACTCCTGCTCATCGGCCTCATCATCATCCATGTCTTCATCATCGTCGTCATCTTCGTCCTTGTCGCGGCCGCGGGGAGGTCTGTCTCCTTGCCGCTACTTCGCCTTGCCGCGGCGCCCTCCTCAGCCGGGACGTTTCTTGCCGGATCCCCCAGTACCTTCTTGGGCCTTCTCCTTGTCGCGTCGCTCGTACTCAGCCTTTTGCTGCTCGACAAGATGTTCAACCTTTTTGCAACTCTGGAGATCATGGCCCTTGGTGCGGTGGATCTTGCAGTACTGCTTGCCGGAGCCGTCCTGCTTGTCGGTGGCCGCCACAGCCTGAGTCTCCTTGCCGGAGCCACCAGTCTTATCTTTCTTGGCGCCACCTCTATTGTCGGACTGCTCAACAACTAGCACTTCTTTGCCTTTCTTCTTTCTGTTGTTCCGCCGCCGGCCTTTCCTTGCCGGGGCAGCATCCTCACTGTCGGATCCTCCTGCTCCTGTATTCTCTCCGGGGAGCCTCCTCCCCTCTTCAGCACGTGCACACTTGTCGGCCAGGGCATAAAGCTCGCTGACGTCCCTGATCTTGCACATCGCCATCTCCTCCCTCATCCTGCGGTTTTGCACGTTCTGATGAAACGCGCTGATGACCGCGGCAGGGTGGACGTCTGGGATGTTGTGCTATACACGGCTGAATCTTTAAATATACTTGTGCAGGGGCTCTCCTTCCTTCTGGGCAAGCAGATGAAGATCGCTTTCTTGGCCATGAGGCTTGTGGCCGCCTGGAAAGGCGCCGACAAACTGATGGCATAGATCTGCCCAAGAGGATATGGAGTTGTCCGTCAAGTGCATGAGCCAGGATCTGACGTTAGGCTTGAGCACCAGCGGGAAGTAGTTGGCAAGGATCTTGTCGTCTCGTCCCCCGGCAGCCTGCACCGCGATGGTGTAGATGTTGAGGAACTCCAACCGATGCGACTTGCCATCGTACTTCTCTGGTACATCTGGCTTGAAATTTTTCTTGCTGGGCCTCTGGACTTGCCGCAGCTCACGAGTGAACGCAAGGCAACCTACCGCGTACGGCAAGTCGCCTGGTTCCCCTGGCGCATGCATGTCGACAGAGGGCCCAGCGCGCTGGTCAGATTGACGCCACGCTTCTCTTCGACGCTCGATACGAGTACGAGCGTCCTCTTGCTGTCGTTCGTGCAAAACTTGGCGCTGATCGCGACGAGCTCGCGGATCCGATGACGTGGTGGAGTCGCTGTCGAGGTGGACCCGGTGAGTCGGCGATCTTGGCCTTCGCGATGGAGAGTGCATGGAAGTTGCACCCCCATCGGTCTTGTCGCCATCGGCTCGCGTCCGGCAGTCTTGCCGCGGCAGCGAGGTGCTTGGTTGCCGCGCAGTGTCGCCGTTGGCGAAGCCGATGAGACTCTGAATGATGGCCCTCCACTCGTCGGTCTTGTCCGCCGTAGGAGGGTAATCTAGAAGCAGTTGAGCCCGCGCCAAGGCTTCCGCTGGAGTGGTGGGCGGCAGCGGCGAACGGTGCGAGGAGCGGGATATGCTCGGACTTCTAACTACGTTAGAAGGAGCAGTATCCCGTCCAGGCGACCGTACCTCGCTCGGGCCAGCGTGTTGGCGTGCATGCTGGTCTTGAACTCCGCGAGATCCACCAGCTTGATCTTGGCCCAGCGGACGTATGGTGCTGCGAACGCCATGACGCTGTTGGTCCCGCGCCTCTTGAGACGAGCGCGTTGCGCATACGGACGCCGAGGCTGTGCCGCCTTGTCCTTGGACTTGGCAGCACTGTGAGCACCCTCGTCGACGCCCGTTCTTCCGCCGGCGTCTACTCCACCAGCCGTTTGCTCCGGTGGCGGTGGAATCGACGCGGACGGAACTGCTGTCTCCGAAGTCTTCTTCTTCGGTGACATGTCGATGAAGATGATGAAGATTCAGCTCGCGTGCACGCCGGATCAAATTCATGCAATCTCGACGTCCCCTACCTGGCGCGCCAAAGATGTCGGGGAAACTGATCCACGAACACCTATGGGACCGGCGGACCGAGCCCCTTTCGGTTCGGAGGGGGCGGAGGCCGCACGAAGAGCGGATCGAGGCAATGCACACGAGCAGTTTACCCAGCTTCAGAGCTCTCCGGAGAGATAATACTCCTACTGCTGCATCTAGGTGTATATTGAGTTCTTGCTCAGGAGCGATCAGCGCTACGAAACTGAGCGTGAGAGTGTTTCTGGTGTTTCGAATGAGCCGAACCCCCTCTACGTTGCGCATGGGCCTCCTTTTATACGCTAAAGGGCTCACCGACAGGTGGCAACGTATGTGAGGGCAAAAACGTAAAAGAAGTGGTTTGTACAGCTACTTGCACAGTGCACCCTACCTAACTCTAACGGCAGGGGCCAAAGGCATTAAATGCCTGTCTGAGTCGCCTAAACAGTGCACAAAAGTGACCGTTAGGAGCGCTACCGTTTGCCACGACGGCCTTCTTGTCAGCGCCGCTCACCACCGTGCACCCCTGGCTGCACAGCCTCCCGCCACGCGTGCCCGGGAGAGCCCCTGAGCGACACGTGGGTGGATGTGCTGGAGCGCGGGTGCGGTGTGGCCGCTTGCCGCGGCAAGTGCCTTGCCGCGGTCGTTGTCTTGTCGGGCTCGGAAGCTTGTCGTTCACCGGGCCTTGCCGGGACGCGTGGCGCGTCGCGGCAAGCTTTCGTGGGATGCCTTGGCTGGCCTTCCCGGCAAGCTCCTCTTGCCGGGGCCTTGTCTCCTTGGCTTAAATACTTTGTTCTTGAATGGATTCCCGACAAGCTCCTCTTGCCGGGGTCTTGTCTTCTGAGGAGCCACAGAGGATCTTGGCGGTGACCTGGCGAGCCTTGCCGCGGGGTGCTGCAACTGCCCGTGCACAAGTTCGGGATACTTGGGTACCCCTACTCTAGTACACCGACATAGCCACATTCGTCAAATTGAAAATATAATGTAGGAAATTTTGTAACCACATCAAACTACGAGCCAAGACTTCAGAGAAGATTCATCTAAGCGGTGCACCCGCCAGGCTAACTATCTTAAAAAGATATTGAAAAAAGACAATATAATAAAAAACCAGCTATAAAATAAAAAGCCGAACACATATGTCGGTGTGCTAATAGAAGTTGTGGCGCATTTGTAATGTGCAAATGTCGTCAGAACCAAAGCATCATTTATCATTGATTGCAAAGTTTTGTAGGTAGCTTACCAAGCTGATCGCTTGGTGTCAACCTCCATGAAAATCAACATTATAAACATATGTGATGAAGTTTGCATAAGCGGTATAGGACTAAATCTTTCAGACCAGGGACAAAAAATTCAGAAGCTCGAGGCTCTAGTTCGCTCACTCATTTATTCTGTTTTTCTCGGTTAATTTTTTCTTTTCGGTTTTCTCTCTTTCTTCACCATTTTCTAAATACATCATTAACATGTTTTTCAAAATGTATCCTTTGTCTACTTTTTTTTATAAATAATTGTATATTTTTTGTATACATCAACAACATTTTGCATATATATGTTTAACGTTTTAAAATTTTCATTTTTAATATATATATTATGAGATCTATTTTTTTTCATAAACACTATAATTTTTTACATATCAGGAACTATTTTTCAACACATTTTTAAAAAAAAATACATGATTAACATTTTTCAATTCTGTATTGAAATTTATTTTCGTTAGATATATTTCGAAAATATAAATATAAATTAATGTAGAAAAATTAAGAGAAAAACAGAAGCAAAATGTAAAAAGGAAGAAAACAAGCTCTAGAGGCGGGTGGACCCTGCTGGGCCTGTTCATTCTCGGCTGCTGCTTGTGGGCCTGTACAAAATGCCATCGGGTTTGTTGGCTGAAGTCGGCAGTTGGCCCATCTGGCAGACCGCGGTATTAAGCATCGGGGCCCAATTGTTGGTGGTGACCAGACCTGGCTGGCTGGGACTCGAGCTCAAGCTGCCGCCGCCGCCGCCGAAGGAGGTAAGGCACCTGACCTCACCGCACCAGGTCGAGGCGACGACTGCTCGCTCCCAGAAAGCAGCAGAGAAGCTGACGAGGGCCTCTTGGAGGAGCGGCAGCGCGGTGGGCGCTGAGGAACGGGTGGCGGCGGCGGCGGCCACGACTCTGGTAAAAAAAGAAAATCGCCCCTCAAATCCCAATATTCCTCCTGTCACATTTTTGCTGATTAATCAAGAGGATAATTGTGTAAGTTAATAGTTTGCCCCGGCTAATCTTGGAACCGTGCCTCTCAGGACACAAATTTTGTACACTCCCTAAAAATACAAATTTTGATCACAACCCTATTTCCAAAGCAAAACAGAACAAGAAATTTTGGCCCGGTCTCGATGATACACATCCACACACTAGTAGAAAAAGGACCTTATATGAGACCCATTAGTCCCGGTTCGATTTAGGCCCGGTACTAGTGGTACCATTAGTACCGGTTCGAACGGCTATGCATTAGTGCCGGTTCGTGTTGAACCTTTAGTACCGGTTCGTCCCACGAACCGGTATTAAAGGGGTGGTGGCAGGCTGGCGTCAGGCCGGGGCCCCACGAGCCCCTTTAGTCCCAGTTTGTGGCACAAAATGGTACTAAAGGGCCAACCTTTAGTACCGGTTCGTGCCACGAACCGGCACTAAAGGGGTCTAACCTATAGTCCTAGTTGGAGACACAAACCGGGACTATAGGGCAATTTTCAAACTTGGAAAAATCATAACTAAATCATCCTAATTCAAAAAAATACATATAATATATCAAAATTTGCAGAACAAAAAGATTGATCCGCATGATGAGGGGGCTAGCTTATTCTATTGCGGTTTTACCAGAAAAAAATAGCCACATTCGTCAAATTGAAAATATAATGTAGGAAATTTTGTAACCACATCAAACTACGAGCCAAGACTTCAGAGAAGATTCATCTAAGCGGTGCACCCGCCAGGCTAACTGTCTTAAAAAAGATATTGAAAAAAGACAATATAATAAAAACCGGCTATAAAATAAAAAGCTGAACACACCAGTCGGTGTGCTAATAGAAATTGTGGTGCATTTGTAATGTGTAAATGTCGTCAGAACAAAAGCATCATTTATCATTGATTGCAAATTTTTGTAGGTAGCTTTCCAAGCTGATCGCTTGGTGTCAACCTCTATAAAAATCAACATTATAAACATATGTGATGAAGTTTGCATAAGCGGTATGGGACTAAACCTTTCAGACCAGGGACAAAAAATTCAGAAGCTCGAGGCTCTAGTTCGCTCACTCATTTAATCTGTTTTTCTCGGTTCATTTTTTCTTTTCGGTTTTCTCTGTTTCTTCACCATTTTCTAAATACATCATTAACATGTTTTTCAAAATGTATTCTTTGTCTACTTTTTTTATAAACAATTATATATTTTTTGTATACATCAAGAACATTTTGCATAGATATGTTTAATGTTTTAAAATTTTCATTTTTAATATATATATTATGATATCTATTTTTTTCATAAACACTATAGTTTTTTACACATCAGGAACTATTTTTCAACACATTTTTTTCAAAAAAAAATACATGATTAACATTTTTCAATTCTTTATTGAAATTTATTTTCGTTAGATATATTTCGAAAATATAAATATAACTTAATGTAGAAAAATTAAGAGAAAAACAGAAGCAAAATGTAAAATTGAAGAAAACAAGCTCTGGAGGCGGGTGGACCCTGCTGGGCCCGTTCATTCTCGGCTGCTGCTTGTGGGCCTGTACAAAATGCCATCGGGTTTGTTGGCTGAAGTCGGCAGTTGGCCCATCTGGCAGACCGCGGTATTAAGCATCGGGGCCCAATTGTTGGTGGTGACCAGACCTGGCTGGCTGGGACTCGAGCTCAAGCTGCCGCCGCCGCCGCCGGAGGAGGTAAGGCACCTGACCTCACCGGACCAGGTCGAGGCGACGACTGCTCGCTCCCGGAAAGCAGCAGAGAAGCTGACGAGGGCCTCTTGGAGGAGCGGCGGCGCGGTGGGCACTGAGGAACGGGTGGCGGCGGCGGCGGCCACGACTCTGGTAAAAAAAGAAAATCGCCCCTCAAATCCCAATATTCCTCCTGTCACATTTTTGCTGATTAATCAAGAGGATAATTGTGTAAGTTAATAGTTTGCCCCGGCTAATCTTGGAACCGTGCCTCTCAGGACACAAATTTTGTACACTCCCTAAAAATACAAATTTTGATCACAACCCTGTTTCCAAAGCAAAACAGAACAAGAAATTTTGGCCCGGTCTCGATGATACACATCCACACACTTGTAGAAAAAGGACCTTATATGAGACCCATTAGTCCCGGTTCGATTTAGGCCCGGTACTAGTGGTACCATTAGTACCGGTTCGAACGGCTATGCATTAGTGCCGGTTCGTGTTGAACCTTTAGTACCGGTTCGTGCCACGAACCGGTATTAAAGGGGTGGTGGCAGGCTGGCGTCAGGCCGGGGCCCCACGAGCCCCTTTAGTCCCAGTTTGTGGCACAAAACGGTACTAAAGGGCCAACCTTTAGTACCGGTTCGTGCCACGAACCGGCACTAAAGGGGTCTAACCTATAGTCCCGGTTGGAGACACAAACCGGGACTATAGGGCAATTTTCAAACTTGGAAAAATCATAACTAAATCATCCTAATTCAGAAAAATACATATAATATATCAAAATTTGCAGAACAAAAAGATTGATCCGCATGATGAGGGGGCTAGCTTATTCTATTGCGGTTTTATCAGAAAAAAAATAGCCACATTCGTCAAATTGAAAATTTAATGTAGGAATTTTGTAACCACATCAAACTACGAGCAAAGACTTCAGAGAAGATTCATCTAAGCGGTGCACCCGCCAGGCTAACTGTCTTAAAAAAGATATTGAAAAAAGACAATATAATAAAAACCGGCTATAAAATAAAAAGCTGAACACACCAGTCGGTGTGCTAATAGAAGTTGTGGCGCATTTGTAATGTGTAAATGTCGTCAGAACAAAAGCATCATTTATCATTGATTGCAAATTTTTGTAGGTAGCTTTCCAAGCTGATCGCTTGGTGTCAACCTCTATAAAAATCAACATTATAAACATATGTGATGAAGTTTGCATAAGCGGTATGGGACTAAACCTTTCAGACCAGGGACAAAAAATTCAGAAGCTCGAGGCTCTAGTTCGCTCACTCATTTAATCTGTTTTTCTCGGTTCATTTTTTCTTTTCGGTTTTCTCTGTTTCTTCACCATTTTCTAAATACATCATTAACATGTTTTTCAAAATGTATTCTTTGTCTACTTTTTTTTATAAACAATTATATATTTTTTGTATACATCAAGAACATTTTGCATAGATATGTTTAATGTTTTAAAATTTTCATTTTTAATATATATATTATGATATCTATTTTTTTCATAAACACTATAGTTTTTTACACATCAGGAACTATTTTTCAACACATTTTTTTCAAAAAAAATACATGATTAACATTTTTCAATTCTTTATTGAAATTTATTTTCGTTAGATATATTTAGAAAATATAAATATAACTTAATGTAGAAAAATTAAGAGAAAAACAGAAGCAAAATGTAAAATTGAAGAAAACAAGCTCTGGAGGCGGGTGGACCCTGCTGGGCCCGTTCATTCTCGGCTGCTGCTTGTGGGCCTGTACAAAATGCCATCGGGTTTGTTGGCTGAAGTCGGCAGTTGGCCCATCTGGCAGACCACGGTATTAAGCATCGGGGCCCAATTGTTGGTGGTGACCAGACCGGGCTGGCTGGGACTCGAGCTCAAGCTACCGCCGCCGCCGCCGGAGGAGGTAAGGCACCTGACCTCACCGGACCAGGTCGAGGCGACGACTGCTCGCTCCCGGAAAGCAGCAGAGAAGCTGACGAGGGCCTCTTGGAGGAGCGGCGGCGCGGTGGGCACTGAGGAACGGGCGGTGGCGGTGGCGGCCACGACTCTGGTAAAAAAAGAAAATCACCCCTCAAATCCCAATGTTCCTCATGTCACATTTTTGCTGATTAATCAAGAGGATAATTGTGTAAGTTAATAGTTTGCCCCGGCTAATCTTGGAATCCTGCCTCTTAGGACACAAATTTTGAACACTCCCTAAAAATACAAATTTTGATCACAACCCTGTTTCCAAAGCAAAACAGAACAAGAAATTTTGGCCCGGTCTCGATGATACACATCCACACACTAGTAGAAAAAAGACCTTATATGAGACACATTAGTCCTAGTTTGATTTTGGCCCGGTACTAACTATTAGTACATGTTCGAACGGCTATGCATTAGTGCCGGTTCGTGTTGAACCTTTAGTACCGGTTCGTGCCACGAACCGGTATTAAAGGGGTGGTGGCAGGATGGCGTCAGGCCGGGGCCCCACAAGCCCCTTTAGTCCCGGTTTGTGGCACAAACCGGTACTAAAGGGCCAACCTTTAGTACCGGTTCGTGCCACGAACCGGCACTAAAGGGGTATAACCTATAGTCTCGGTTGGAGACAGAAACCGGGACTATAGGGCAATTTTCAAACATGGAAAAATCATAACTAAATCATTCTAATTCAGAAAAATACATATAATATATCAAACTTTGTAGAACAAAAAGATTGATCCGCATGATGAGGGGGCTAGCTTATTCTATTGCGGTTTTACCAGGAAAAAAAATAGCCACAATCGTCAAATTGAAAATTTAATGTAGAAAATTTTCTAAGCACATCAAACTACGAGCCAAGACTTCAGAGAAGATTCGTCTAAGCGGTGCACCCGCCAGGCTAATTGTCTTAAAAAAGATATTGAAAAAGACAATATAATAAAAAACCGGCTATAAAATAAAAAGCTGAACACACCAGCCGGAGTGCTAATAGAAGTTGTGGCGCATTTGTAATGTGCAAATGTCATCAGAACCCAAGCATCATTTATCATTGATTACAAATTTTTGTAGGTAGCTTACCAAGCTGATCGCTTGGTGTCAACCTCTATAAAAATCAACATTATAATCATATGTGATGAAGTTTGCATAAGCGGTATGGGACTAAACATTTCAGACCAGGGACAAAAAATTCAGAAGCTCGAGGCTCTAGTTCGCTCACTCATCTATTCTGTTTTTCTCGGTTCGTTTTTTCTTTTCGGTTTTCTCTGTTTCTTCACCATTTTCGAAATACATCATTAACATGTTTTTCAAAATGTATTCTTTGTCTACTTTATTTTTATAAACAATTATATATTTTTTGTATACATCAAGAACATTTTGCATATATATGTTTAACGTTTTAAAATTTTCATTTTTAATATATATATGATGATATCTATTTTTTCATAAACAATATAATTTTATACATATCAGGAACTATTTTTCAACACATTTTTTAAAAAAAATTGATGATTAACATTTTTCAATTCTGTATTGAAATTTATTTTCGTTAGATATATTTAGAAAATATAAATATAACTTAATGTAGAAAAATTAAGAGAAAAACAGAAGCAAAATGGAAAAAGGAAGAAAACAAGCTCTGGAGGCGGGTGGACCCTGCTGGGCCTGTTCATTCTCGGCTGCTGCTTGTGGGCCTATAAAAAATGCCATCGGGTTTGTTGGCTGAAGTTGGCAGTTGGCCCATCTGGCAGACCGCGGTATTAAGCATCGGGGCCCAATTGTTGGTGGTGACCAGACCGGGCTGGCTGGGACTCGAGCTCAAGCTGCCGCCGCCGCCACTGGAGGAGGTAAGGCACCTGACCTCACCAGACCAGGTCGAGGTGACAACTGCTCGCTCCAGGAAAGTAGCAGAGAAGCTGACGAGGGCCTCTTGGAGGAGCGGCGGCGCGGTGGGCACTGAGGAACGGGCGGTGGCGACGGCGGCCACGACTCTGGTAAAAAAAATAAAATCGCCCCTCAAATCCCAATGTTCCTCCTGTCACATTTTTGCTGATTAATCAAGAGGATAATTGTGTAAGTTAATAGTTTGCCCCGGCTAATCTTGGAATCCTGCCTCTCAGGACACAAATTTTGAACACTCCCTAAAAATACAAATTTTCATCACAACCCTGTTTCCAAAGCAAAACAGAACAAGAAATTTTGGCCCGGTCTCGATGATACACATCCACACACTAGTAGAAAAAGGACCTTATATGAGACACATTAGTCCTGGTTTGATTTTGGCCCAGTACTAATGGTACCATTAGTACCGGTTCGAACGGCTATGCATTAGTGCCAGTTCGTGTTGAACCTTTAGTACCGGTTCGTGCCACGAACCGGTATTAAAGCGGTGGTGGCAGGCTGGCGTCAGGCCGGGGCCCCACGGGCCCCATTAGTCCCGGTTTGTGGCACAAACCAGTACTAAAGAGCCAACCTTTAGTACCGGTTCGTGCCACGAACCGGCACTATAGGGGTCTAACCTATAGTCCCGGTTGGAGACACAAACCGGGACTATAGGGCAATTTTCAAACTTGGAAAAATCATAACTAAATCATTCTAATTCAGAAAAATACATATAATATATCAAAATTTGCAGACCAAAAATATTGATCCGCATGATGAGGGGGCTAGCTTATTCTATTGCGGTTTTACCAGGAAAAAAATAGCGACAATCGTCAAATTGAAAATTTAATGTAGGAAATTTTCTAACCACATCAAACTACGAGCCAAGACTTCAGAGAAGATTCATCTAAGCGGTGCACCCGCCAGGCTAACTGTCTTAAAAAGATATTGAACAAAGACAATATAATAAAAAATCGGCTATAAAATAAAAAGCTGAACACACCAGTCGGTGTGCTAATAGAAGTTGTGGCGCATTTGTAATGTGCAAATGTCATCAGAACCCAAGCATCATTTATCATTGATTGCAAATTTTTGTAGGTAGCTTACCAAGCTGATCGCTTGGTGTCAACCTCTATAAAAATCAACATTATAAACATATGTGATGAAGTTTGCATAAGCGGTATGGGACTAAACCTTTCAGAACAGGGACAAAAAATTCAGAAGCTCGAGGCTCTAGTTCGCTCACTCATTTATTCTGTTTTTCTCGGTTCGATTTTTCTTTTCGGTTTTCTCTGTTTCTTCACCATTTTCTAAATACATCATTAACATGTTTTTCAAAATGTATTCTTTGTCTACTTTTATTATAAACAATTATATATTTTTTGTATACATGAAGAACATTTTGCATATATATGTTTAACGTTTTAAAATTTTCATTTTTAATATATATATTATGATATCTTTTTTTTCATAAACACTATAATTTTTTACATATCAGGAACTATTTTTCAACACATTTTTTTTTTAAATATACATGATTAACATTTTTCAATTCTGCATTGAAATTTATTTTTGTTAGATATATTTAGAAAATATAAATATAACTTAATGTAGAAAAATTAAGAGAAAAACAGAAGCAAAATGTAAAAAGGAAGAAAACAAGCTCTGGAGGCGGGTGGACCCTGCTGGGCCTGTTCATTCTCGGCTGCTGCTTGTGGGCCTGTACAAAATGCCATCGGGTTTGTTGGCTAAAGTCGGCAGTTGGCCCATCTGGCAGACCGCGGTATTAAGCATCGGGGCCCAATTGTTGGTGGTGACCAGACCGGGCTGGCTGGGACTCGAGCTCAAGCTGCCGCCGCCGCCGCCGGAGGAGGTAAGGCACCTGACCTCACCGGACCAGGTCGAGGCGACAACTGATCGCTCCCAGAAAGCAGCAGAGAAGCTGACGAGGGCCTCTTGGAGGACCGGCGGCGCGGTGGGCACTGAGGAACGGGCGGCGGCGGCCACGACTCTGGTAAAAAAAAGAAAATCGCCCCTCAAATCCCAATGTTCCTCCTGTCACATTTTTGCTGATTAATCAAGAGGATAATTGTGTAAGTTAATAGTTTGCCCTGGCTAATCTTGGAATCCTGCCTCTCAGGACACAAATTTTGAACACTCCCTAAAAATCCAAATTTTGATCACAACCTTGTTTCCAAAGCAAAACAGAACAAGAAATTTTGGCCCGGTCTCGATGATACACATCCACACACTAGTAGAAAAAGGACCTTATATGAGACACGTTAGTCCCGGTTCGATTTTGGCCCGGTACTAATGGTACCATTAGTACCGGTTCGAACGGCTATGCATTAGTGCCGGTTCGTGTTGAACCTTTAGTACCGGTTCGTGCCACGAACCGGTATTAAAGGGGTGGTGGCAGGCTGGCGTCAGGCCGGGGCCCCACGAGCCCCTTTAGTCCCGGTTTGTGGCACAAACCGGTACTAAAGGGCCAACCCTTAGTATCGGTTCGTGCCACGAACCGGCACTAAAGGGGTCTAACCTATAGTCCCGGTTGGAGACACAAACCGGGACTATAAGGCAATTTGCAAACTTGGAAAAATCATAACTAAATCATCCTAATTCAGAAAAATACATATAATATATCAAAATTTGCAGAACAAAAAGATTGATCCGCATGATGAGGGGGCTAGCTTATTCTATTGCGGTTTTACCAGGAAAAAAATAGCCACATTCATCAAATTGAAAATTTAATGTAGGAAATTTTGTAACCACATCAAACTACGAGCCAAGACTTCAGAGAAGATTCATCTAAGCGGTGCACCCGCCGGGCTAACTGTCTTAAAAAAGATATTGAAAAAAGGCAATATAATAAAAACCAAGCTATAAAATAAAAAGCTGAACACACCAGTCGGTGTGCTAATAGAAGTTGGGGCGCATTTGTAATGTGCAAATGTCGTCAGAACCCAAGCATCATTTATCATTGATTGCAAATTTTTGTAGGTAGCTTACCAAGCTGATCGCTTGGTGTCAACCTCTATAAAAATCAACATTATAAACATATGTGATGAAGTTTGCATACGCGGTATGGGACTAAACCTTTCAGACCAGGGACAAAAAATTCAGAAGCTCGAGGCTCTAGTTCGCTCACTCATTTATTCTGTTTTTCTCGGTTCGTTTTTTCTTTTCGGTTTTCTCTGTTTCTTCACCACTTTCTAAATACATCATTAACATGTTTTTCAAAATGTATTCTTTGTCTACTTTTTTTTATAAACAATTATATATTTTTTGTATACATCAAGAACATTTTGCTTATATATGTTTAACGTTTTACAATTTTCATTTT
>NC_057813.1:623425981-623488224 GCF_018294505.1 Triticum aestivum
ACATTTTTCAATTCTGTATTGAAATTTATTTTCGTTAGATATATTTAGAAAATATAAATATAACTTAATGTAGAAAAATTAAGAGAAAAACAGAAGCAAAATGTAAAAAGGAAGAAAACAAGCTCTGGAGGCGGGTGGACCCTGCTGGGCCTGTTCATTCTCGGCTGCTGCTTGTGGGCCTGTACAAAATGCCATCGGGTTTGTTGGCTAAAGTCGGTAGTTGGCCCATCTGGCAGACCGCGGTATTAAGCATCGGAGCCCAAATGTTGGTGGTGACCAGATCGGGCTGGCTGCGACTCGAGCTCAAGCTGCTGCCGCCGCCGCCGGAGGAGGTAAGGCACCTGACCTCACCTGACCAGGTCGAGGCGACGACTGCTCGCTCCCGGAAAGCAGCAGAGAAGCTGATGAGGGCCTCTTGGAGGAGCGGCGGCACGGTGGGCACTGAGGAACGGGCGGCGGCGGCGACGGCCACGACTCTGGTAAAAAAAGAAAATAGCCCCTCAAATCCCAATGTTCCTCCTGTCACATTTTTGCTGATTAATCAAGAGGATAATTGTGTAAGTTAATAGTTTGCCCCGGCTAATCTTGGAATCCTGCCTCTCAGGACACAAATTTTGAACACTCCCTAAAAATACAAATTTTGATCACAACCCTGTTTCCAAAGCAAAACAGAACAAGAAATTTTGGCCCGGTCTCGATGATACACATCCACACACTAGTAGAAAAAGGACCTTATATGAGACACATTAGTCCCGGTTCGATTTTGGCCCGGTACTAATGGTACCATTAGTACCGGTTCGAACAGCTATGCATTAGTGCCGGTTCGTGTTGAACCTTTAGTACCGGTTCGTGCCACGAACCGGTATTAAAGGGGTGGTGGCAGGCTGGCGTCAGGCCGGGTCCCACGAGCACCTTTAGTCCCGGTTTGTGGCACAAACTGGTACTAAAGGGCCAACCTTTAGTACCGGTTCGTGCCACGAACCGGCACTAAAGGGGTCTAACCTATAGTCCCGTTTGGAGACACAAATCGGGACAATAGGGCAATTTTCAAACTTGGAAAAATCATAACTAAATCATCCTAATTCAGAAAAATACATATAATATATCAAAATTTGCAGAACAAAAAGATTGATCTGCGTGATGAGGGGGCTAGCTTATTCTATTGCGGTTTTACCAGGAAAAAAATAGCCACATTCGTCAAATTGAAAATTTAATGTAGGACATTTTCTAACCATATCAAACTACGAGCCAAGTCTTCAGAGAAGATTCATCTAAGCGGTGCACCCCCCAGGCTAACTGTCTTAAAAAAGATATTGAAAAAAGACAATATAATAAAAAACCGGCTATAAAATAAAAAGCTGAACACACCAGTCGGTGTGCTAATAGAAGTTGTGGCGCATTTGTAATGTGCAAATGTCGTCAGAACCCAAGCATCATTTATCATTGATTGCAAATTTTTGTAGGTAGCTTACCAAGCTGATCGGTTGGTGTCAACCTCTATAAAAATCAACATTATAAACATATGTGATGAAGTTTGCATACGCGGTATGGGACTAAACCTTTCAGACCAGGGACAAAAAATTCAGAAGCTCGAGGCTCTAGTTCGCTCACTCATTTATTCTGTTTTTCTCGATTCGTTTTTTCTTTTCGGTTTTCTCTATTTCTTCACCATTTTCTAAATACATCATTAACATGTTTTTCAAAATGTATTCTTTGTCTACTTTTTTTTATAAACAATTATATATTTTTTGTATACATCAAGAACATTTTGCTTATATATGTTTAACATTTTAAAATTTTCATTTTTAATATATATATTATGATATCTATTTTTTTCCTAAACACTATAATTTTTTACATATCAGGAACTATTTTTCAACACTTTTTTAAAAAAAATACATGATTAACATTTTTCAATTATGTATTGAAATTTATTTTCGTTAGATATATTTAGAAAATATAAATATAACTTAATGTAGAAAAATTAAGAGAAAAACAGAAGCAAAATGTAAAAAGGAAAAAAACAAGCTCTGGAGGCGGGTGGACCCTGCTGGGCCTATTCATTCTCGGCTGCTGCTTGTGGGCCTGTACAAAATGCCATCGGGTTTGTTGGCTAAAGTCGGCAGTTGGCCCATCTGGCAGACCGCGGTATTAAGCATCGGGGCCCAATTGTTGGTGGTGACCAGACCGGGCTGGCTGGGACTCGAGCTCAAGCTGCTGCCGCCGCCGCCGGAGGAGGTAAGGCACCTGACCTCACCGGACCAGGTCGAGGCGACGACTGCTTGCTCCCGGAAAGGAGCAGAGAAGCTGATGAGGGCCTCTTGGAGGAGCGGCGGCACGGTGGGCACTGAGGAACGGGCGGCGGCGGCGGCGGCCACGACTCTGGTCAAAAAAGAAAATAGCCCCTCAAATCCCAATGTTCCTCCTGTCACATTTTTGCTGATTAATCAAGAGGATAATTGTGTAAGTTAATAGTTTGCCCCGGCTAATCTTGGAATCCTGCCTCTCAGGACACAAATTTTGAACACTCCCTAAAAATACAAATTTTGATCACAACCCTGTTTCCAAAGCAAAACAGAACAAGAAATTTTGGCCCGGTCTCGATGATACACATCCACACACTAGTAGAAAAAGGACCTTATATGAGACACATTAGTCCCGGTTCGATTTTGGCCCGGTACTAATGGTACCATTAGTACCGGTTCGAACAGCTATGCATTAGTGCCGGTTCGTGTTGAACCTTTAGTACCGGTTCGTGCCACGAACCGGTATTAAAGGGGTGGTGGCAGGCTGGCGTCAGGCCGGGGCCCCACGAGCACCTTTAGTCCCGGTTTGTGGCACAAACTGGTACTAAAGGGCCAACCTTTAGTACTGGTTCGTGCCACGAACCGGCACTAAAGGGGTCTAACCTATAGTCCCGTTTGGAGACACAAATCGGGACAATAGGGCAATTTTCAAACTTGGAAAAATCATAACTAAATCATCCTAATTCAGAAAAATACATATAATATATCAAAATTTGCAGAACAAAAAGATTGATCCGCGCGATGAGGGGGCTAGCTTATTCTATTGCGGTTTTACTAGGAAAAAAATAGCCACATTCGTCAAATTGAAAATTTAATGTAGGACATTTTCTAACCATATCAAACTACGAGCCAAGTCTTCAGAGAAGATTCATCTAAGCGGTGCACCCGCCAGGCTAACTGTCTTAAAAAAGATATTGAAAAAAGACAATATAATAAAAAACCGGCTATAAAATAAAAAGCTGAACACACCAGTCGGTGTGCTAATAAAAGTTGTGGCGCATTTGTAATGTGCAAATGTCGTCAGAACCCATGCATCATTTATCATTGATTGCAAATTTTTGTAGGTAGCTTACCAAGCTGATCGCTTGGTGTCAACCTCTCTAAAAATCAACATTATAAACATATGTGATGAAGTTTGCATAAGCGGTATGGGACTAAATCTTTCAGACCAGGGACAAAAAATTCAGAAGCTCGAGGCTCTAGTTCGCTCACTCATTTATTCTGTTTTTCTCGGTTCGTTTTTTCTTTTCGGTTTTCTCTGTTTCTTCACCATTTTCTAAATACATCATTAACATGTTTTTCAAAATGTATTCTTTGTCTACTTTTTTTATAAACAATTATATATTTTTTGTATACATCAAGAACATTTTGCATATATATGTTTAACGTTTTAAATATTTCATTTTTAATATATATATTATGATATCTATTTTTTTCCTAAACACTATAATTTTTTACATATCAAGAACTATTTTTCAACACTTTTTTTAAAGAAAATACATGATTAACATTTTTCAATTCTGTATTTAAATTTATTTTCGTTAGATATATTTAGAAAATATAAATATAAGTTAATGTACAAAAATTAAAAGAAAAACAGAAGCAAAATGTAAAAAGGAAGAAAATAAGCTCTGGAGGCGGGTGGACCCTGCTGGGCCTGTTCATTCTCGGCTGCTGCTTGTGGGCCTGTACAAAATGCCATCGGGTTTGTTGGCTGAAGTCGGCAGTTGGCCCATCTGGCAGACCGCAGTATTAAGCATCGGGGCCCAATTGTTGGTGGTGACCAGACCGGGCTGGCTGGGACTCGAACTCAAGCTGCCGCCGCCGCCGGAGGAGGTAAGGCACCTGACCTCACCGGACCAGGTCGAGGCGACGACTGCTCACTCCCGGAAAGCAGCAGAGAAGCTGATGAGGGCCTCTTGGAGGAGCGGCGACGCGGTGGGCACTGAGGAACGGGCGGCGGTGGCGGCGCCACGACTCTGGTAAAAAAAAGAAAATCGCCCCTCAAATCCCAATGTTCCTCCTGTCACATTTTTGCTGATTAATCAAGAGGATAATTGTGTAAGTTAATAGTTTGCCCCGGCTAATCTTGGAATCCTGCCTCTCAGGACACAAATTTTGAACACTCCCTAAAAATACAAATTTAGATCACAACCCTGTTTCCAAAGCAAAACAGAACAAGAAATTTTGGCCCGGTCTTGATGATACACATCCACACACTAGTAGAAAAAGGACCTTATATGAGACACATTAGTCCCGGTTCGATTTTGGCCCGATACTAATGGTACCATTAGTACTGGTTCGAACGGCTATGCATTAGTGCCGGTTCGTGTTGAACCTTTAGTACCGGTTCGTGCCACGAACCGGTATTAAAGGGGTGGTGGCAGGCTGGCGTCAGGCCGGGGCCCCACGAGCCCCTTTAGTCCCGGTTTGTGGCAGAAAGTGGTCCAAAAGGGCCAACCTTTAGTACCGGTTCGTGCAACGAACCGGCACTAAAGGGGTCTAACCTATAGTCCCGGTTGGAGACACAAACCGGGACTATAGGGCAATTTTCAAACTTGGAAAAATCATAACTAAATCATCCTAATTCAGAAAAATAAATATAATATATCAAAATTTGCAGAACAAAAAGATTGATCCGCATGATGAGGGGGCTAGCTTATTCTATTGCGGTTTTACCAGGAAAAAATAGCCACATTCGTCAAATTGAAAATTTAATGTAGGAAATTTTGTAACCACATCAAACTACGAGCCAAGACTTCAAAGAAGATTCATCTAAGCAGTGCACCCGCCAGGCTAACTGTCTTAAAAAAGATATTGAAAAAAGACGATATAATAAAAAATCGGCTATAAAATAAAAGGCTGAACACACCAGTCGGTGTGCTAATAGAAGTTGTGCGCATTTGTAATGTGCAAATGTCGTCAGAACCCAAGTATCATTTATCATTGATTGCAAATTTTTGTAGGTAGCTTACCAAGCTGATCGCTTGGTGTCAACCTCTATAAAAATCAACATTATAAACATATGTGATGAAGTTTGCATAAGCGGGATGGGACTAACCCTTTCAGACCAAGGACAAACAATTCAGAAGCTCGAGGCTCTAGTTCGCTCACTCATTTATTCTTTTTTTCTCGGTTCGTTTTTTCTTTTCGGTTTTCTCTGTTTCTTCACCATTTTCTAAATACATCATTAACATGTTTTTCAAAATGTATTCTTTGTCTACTTTTTTTATCAACAATTATATATTTTTTGTATACATCAAGAACATTTTGCATATATATGTTTAACATTTTAAAATTTTCATTTTTAATATATATATTATGATATCTATTTTTTTCATAAACACTATAATTTTTTACATATCAGGAACTATTTTTCAACACATTTTTTCTTAAAAAATACATGATTAACATTTTTCAATTCTGTATTGAAATTTATTTTTGTTTGATATATTTAGAAAATATAAATATAACTTAATGTAGAAAAATTAAGAGAAAAACAGAAGCAAAATGTAAAAAGGAAGAAAACAAGCTCTGGAGGCGGGTGGACCCTGCTGGGCCTGTTGATTCTCGGCTGCTGCTTGTGAACCTGTAGAAAATGCCATCGGGTTTGTTGGCTGAAGTCGGCAGTTGGCCCATCTGGCAGACCGCGGTATTAAGCATCGGGGCCCAATTGTTGGTGGTGACCAGACCGGGCTGGCTGGGACTCGAGCTCAAGCCGCCGCCGCCGCCGCCTAAGGAGGTAAGGCACCTGACCTCACCGGACCAGGTCGAGGTGACGACTGCTCGCTCCCGGAAAGCAGCAGAGAAGCTGACGAGGGCCTCTTGGAGGAGCGGCGGCACGGTGGGTACTGAGGAACGGGCGGCGGCGGCGGCGGCCACGACTCTGGTAAAAAAATCGCCCCTCAAATCCCAATGTTCCTCCTGTCACATTTTTGCTGATTAATCAAGAGGATAATTGTGTAAGTTAATAGTTTGCCCCGGCTAATCTTGGAATCCTGCCTCTCAGGACACAAATTTTGAACACTCCCTAAAAATACAAATTTTGTTCACAACCCTGTTTCCAAAGCAAAACAGAACAAGAAATTTTGGCCCGGTCTCGATGATACACATCCACACACTAGTAGAAAAAGGACCTTATATGAGACACATTAATCCTGGTTCGATTTTGGCCCGGTACTAGTGGTACCATTAGTACCGGTTCGTACGGCTATGCTTTAGTGCCGGTTCGTGTTGAACCTTTAGTATCGGTTCGTGCCACGAACCGGTATTAAAGGGGTGGTGGCAGGCTGGCGTCATGCCGGGGCCCCATGAGCCCCTTTAGTCCCGGTTTGTGGCACAAATCGGTACTAAAGGGCCAACCTTTAGTACCGGTTCATGCCACGAACCGGCACTAAAGGGGTCTAACCTATAGTCCCGGTTGGAGACACAAACCAGGACTATAGGGCAATTTTTAAACTTGGAAAAATCATAACTAAATCATCCTAATTCAGAAAAATACATATAATATATCAAAATTTGCAGAACAAAAAGATTGATCCGCATGATGAGGGGGCTAGCTTATTCTATTGCGGTTTTACCAGGAAAAAAATAGCCACATTCGTCAAATTGAAAATTTAATGTAGGAAATTTTGTAACCACATCAAACTACGAGCCAAGACTTCAGAGAAGATTCATCTAAGCCGTGCACCCGCCAGGCTAACTGTCTTAAAAAAGATACTGAAAGAAGACAATATAAGAAAAAACCGGCTATAAAATAAAAAGTTGAACACACCAGTCGGTGTGATAATAGAAGTTGTGGCGCATTTGTAATGTGCAAATGTCGTCAGAACCCACGCATCATTTATCATTGATTGCAAATTTTTGTAGGTAGCTTACCAAGCTGATCGCTTGGTGTCAACCTCTATAAAAATCAACATTATAAACATATGTGATGAAGTTTGCATAAGCGGGATGGGACTAACCCTTTCAGACCAAGGACAAACAATTCAGAAGCTCGAGGCTCTAGTTCGCTCACTCATTTATTCTTTTTTTCTCGGTTCGTTTTTTCTTTTCGGTTTTCTCTGTTTCTTCACCATTTTCTAAATACATCATTAACATGTTTTTCAAAATGTATTCTTTGTCTACTTTTTTTTATCAACAATTATATATTTTTTGTATACATCAAGAACATTTTGCATATATATGTTTAACGTTTTAAAATTTTCATTTTTAATATATATATTATGATATCTATTTTTTTCATAAACACTATAATTTTTTACATATCAGGAACTATTTTTCAACACATTTTTTCTTAAAAAATACATGATTAACATTTTTCAATTCTGTACTAAAATTTATTTTCGTTTGATATATTTAGAAAATATAAATATAACTTAATGTAGAAAAATTAAGAGAAAAACAGAAGCAAAATGTAAAAAGGAAGAAAACAAGCTCTGGAGGCGGGTGGACCCTGCTGGGCCTGTTCATTCTCGGCTGCTGCTTGTGAGCCTGTACAAAATGCCATCGGGTTTGTTGGCTGAAGTCGGCAGTTGGCCCATCTGGCAGACCGCGGTATTAAGCATCGGGGCCCAATTGTTGGTGGTGACCAAACCGGGCTGGCTGGGACTCGAGCTCAAGCCGCCGCCGCCGCCGCCTGAGGAGGTAAGGCACCTGACCTCACCGGACCAGGTCGAGGTGACGACTGCTCGCTCCCGGAAAGCAGCAGAGAAGCTGACGAGGGCCTCTTGGAGGAGCGGCAGCGCGGTGGGTACTGAGGAACGGGCGGCGGCGGCGGCGGCCACGACTCTGGTAAAAAAAATCGCCCCTCAAATCCCAATGTTCCTCCTGTCACATTTTTGCTGATTAATCAAGAGGATAATTGTGTAAGTTAATAGTTTGCCCTGGCTAATCTTGGAATCCTGCCTCTCAGGACACAAATTTTGAACACTCCCTAAAAATACAAATTTTGTTCACAACCCTGTTTCCAAAGCAAAACAGAACAAGATATTTTGGCCCGGTCTCGATGATACACATCCACACACTAGTAGAAAAAGGACCTTATATGAGACACATTAATCCTGGTTCGATTTTGGCCCGGTACTAGTGGTACCATTAGTACCGGTTCGTACGGCTATGCTTTAGTGCCGGTTCGTGTTGAACCTTTAGTACTGGTTCGTGCCACGAACCGGTATTAAAGGGGTGGTGGCAGGCTGGCGTCATGCCGGGGCCCCATGAGCCCCTTTAGTCCCGGTTTGTGGCACAAATCGGTACTAAAGGGCCAACCTTTAGTACCGGTTCGTGCCACGAACCGGCACTAAAGGGGTCTAACCTATAGTCCCGGTTGGAGACACAAACCAGGACTATAGGGCAATTTTCCAACTTGGAAAAATCATAACTAAATCATCCTAATTCAGAAAAATACATATAATATATCAAAATTTGCAGAACAAAAAGATTGATCCGCATGATGAGGGGGCTAGCTTATTCTATTGCGGTTTTACCAGGAAAAAAATAGCCACATTCGTCAAATTGAAAATTTAATGTATGAAATTTTGTAACCACATCAAACTACGAGCCAAGACTTCAGAGAAGATTCATCTAAGCGGTGCACCCGCCAGGCTAACTGTCTTAAAAAAGATATTGAAAGAAGACAATATAAGAAAAAACCGGCTATAAAATAAAAAGTTGAACACACCAGTCGGTGTGATAATAGAAGTTGTGGCGCATTTGTAATGTGCAAATGTCGTCAGAACCCACGCATCATTTATCATTGATTGCAAATTTTTGTAGGTAGCTTACCAAGTTGATCGCTTGGTGTCAACCTCTATAAAAATCAACATTATAAACATATGTGATGAAGTTTGCATACGCGGTATGGGACTAAACCTTTCAGACCAGGGACAAACAATTCAGAAGCTCGAGGCTCTAGTTCGCTCACTCATTTATTCTGTTTTTCTCGGTTTGTTTTTTTTTTCGGTTTTCTCTATTTCTTCACCATTTTATAAATACATAATTAACATGTTTTTCAAAATGTATTCTTTGTCTACTTTTTTTATCAACAATTATATATTTTTTGTATACATCAAGAACATTTTGCATATATATGTTTAACGTTTTAAAATTTTCATTTTTAATATATATATTATGATATCTATTTTTTTCATAAACACTATAATTTTTTACATATCAGGAACTATTTTTCAACACATTTTTTTAAAAAAAATACATTATTAACATTTTTCAATTCTGTATTGAAATTTATTTTCGTTAGATATATTTAGAAAATATAATATAACTTAATGTAGAAAAATTAAGAGAAAAACAGAAGCAAAATGTAAAAAGGAAGAAAACAAGCTCTGGAGGTGGGTGGACCCTGCTGGGCCTGTTCATTCTCGGCTGCTGCTTGTGGGCCTGTACAAAATGCCATCGGGTTTGTTGGCTGAAGTCGGCAGTTGACCCATCTGGCAGACCGCGGTATTAAGCATCGGGTCCCAATTGTTGGTGGTGACCAGACCGGGCTGGCTGGGACTCGAGCTCAAGCTGCCGCCGCCGCCGCCGGAGGAGGTAGGGCACCTGACCTCACCGGACCAGGTCGAGGCGACGACTGCTCGCTCCCGGAAAGCAGCAAAGAAGCTGACGAGGGCCTCTTGGAGGAGTGGCGGCGCGGTGGGCACCGAGGAACGGGAGGCGGCGGCGGCGGCGGCCACGACTCTGGTAAAAAAAAGAAAATCGCCCCTCAAATCCCAATGTTCCTCCTGTAACATTTTTGCTGATTAATCAAGAGAATAATTGTGTAAGTTAATAGTTTGCCCCGGCTAATCTTGGAATCCTGCCTCTCAGGACACAATTTTGAACACTCCCTAAAAATACAAATTTGGATCACAACCCTGTTTCCAAAGCAAAACAGAACAAGAAATTTTGGCCCGGTCTCGATGATACACATCCACACACTAGTAGAAAAAGGACCTTATATGAGACACATTAGTCCCGGTTCAATTTTGGCCCGGTACTAATGGTACCATTAGTACCGGTGCGAACGGCTATGCATTAGTGCCGGTTCGTGTTGAACCTTTAGTACCGGTTCGTGCCACGAACCGGTATTAAAGGGGTGGTGGCAGGCTGGCGTCAGGCCGGGGCCCCACGAGCCCCTTTAGTCCCGGTTTGTGGCACAAATCGGTACTAAAGGACCAACCTTTAGTACCGGTTCGTGCCACGAACCGGCACTAAAGGGGTCTAACCTATAGTCCCGGTTGGAGACACAAACCGGGACTATAGGGCAATTTTCAAACTTGGAAAAATCATAACTAAATCATCCTAATTCAGAAAAATACATATAATATATCAAAATTTGCAGAACAAAAAGATTGATCCGCATGATGAGGGGGCTAGCTTATTCTATTGCGATTTTACTAGGAAAAAAATAGCCACATTCGTCAAATTGAAAATTTAATGTAGGAAATTTTGTAACCACATCAAACTACGAGCCAAGACTTCAGAAAAGATTCATCTAAGCGGTGCACCCGCCAGGCTAACTGTCTTAAAAAGGATATTGAAAGAAGACAATATAATAAAAAACCGGCTATAAAATAAAAAGCTGAACACACCAGTCGGTGTGCTAATAGAAGTTGTGGCGCATTTGTAATGTGCAAATGTCGTCAGAACCCAAGCATCATTTATCATTGATTGCAAAATTTTGTAGGTAGCTTACCAAGCTGATCGCTTGGGGTCAACCTCTATAAAAATCAACATTATAAACATATGTGATGAAGTTTGCATAAGCAGTATAGGACTAAACCTTTCAGACCAGGGACAAAAAATTCAGAAGCTCGAGGCTCTAGTTCGCTCACTCATTTATTCTGTTTTTCTCGGTTCGTTTTTTCTTTTCGGTTTTCTCTCTTTCTTCACCATTTTCTAAATACATCATTAACATGTTTTCAAAAGGTATTCTCTGTCTAATTTTTTTATAAACAATTATATATTTTTTGTATACGTCAAGAACATTTTGCATATATATGTTTAACGTTTTAAAAATTCCATTTTTATTATATATATTATGATATCTATTTTTTTCATAAACACTATAATTTTTTACATATCAGGAACTATTTTTCAACACATTTTTAAAAAAAATTACATGATTAACATTTTTCAAGTCTGTATTGAAATTTATTTTCGTTAGATATATTTAGAAAATATAAATATAACTTAATGTAGAAAAATTAAGAGAAAAATAGAAGCAAAATGTAAAAAGGAAGAAAACAAGCTCTGGAGGCGGGTGGACCCTGCTGGGCCTATTCTTTCTCTGCTGCTGCTTGTGGGCCTGTACAAAATGCCATCGGGTTTGTTGGCTGAAGTCGGCAGTTGGCCCATCTAGAAGATCGCGGTGTTAAGCATCGGGGCCCAATTGTTGGTGTTGACCAGACCGGGTTGGCTGGGACTCGAGCTCAAGCTGCCACCGCCACCGCCGGAGGAGGTAAGGCACCTGACCTCACCGGACCAGGTCAAGGCGACGACTGCTCGCTCCCGGAAAGCAACAGAGAAGCTGACGAGGGCCTCTTGGAGGAGCGGCGGCGCGATGGGCACTAACGAATGGGCGGCGGCGGCGACGGCCACGACTCTGGTAAAAAAAAGAAAATCGCCCCTCAACTCCCAATGTTCCTCCTGTCACATTTTTGCTGATTAATCAAGAGGATAATTGTGTAAGTTAATAGTTTGCCCCGGCTAATCTTGGAATCCTGCCTCTCAGGACACAAGTTTTGAACACTCCCTAAAAATACAAATTTTGATCACAACCCTGTTTCCAAAGCAAAACAGAACAAGAAATTTTGGCCCGGTCTCGATGATACACATCCACACACTAGTAGAAAAAGGACCTTATATGAGACACATTAGTCCCGGTTCGATTTTGGCCCGGTACTAATGGTACCATTAGTACCGGTTCGAACGGCTATGCATTAGTGCCGGTTCGTGTTGAACCTTTAGTACCGGTGCGTGCCACGAACCGGTATTAAAGGGGTGGTGGCAGGCTGGCGAAAGGCCGGGGCCCCACGAGCCCTTTAGTCCCGGTTTGTGGCACAAACCGGTACTAAAGGGCCAACCTTTAGTACCGGTTCGTGCCAGGAACCGGCACTAAAGGGGTCTAACCTATAGTCCCGGTTGGAGACACAAACCGGGACTATAGAGCAATTTTCAAACTTGGAAAAATCATAACTAAATCATCCTAATTCAGAAAAATACAAAAAAATATCAAAATTTGCTGAACAAAAAGATTGATCCGCATGATGAGGGGGCTAGCATATTCTATTGCGGTTTTACCAGGAAAAAAATAGCCACATTTGTCAAATTGAAAATTTAATGTAGGAAATTTTGTAACCACATCAAACTACGAGCCAAGACTTCAGAGAAGATTCATCTAAGCGGTGCACCCGCCAGGCTAACTGTCTTGAAAAAGATATTGAAAAAAGACAATATAATAAAAAACCGGCTATAAAATAAAAAGCTGAACACACCAGTCGGTGTGCTAATAGAAGTTGTGGCGCATTTGTAATGTGCAAATGTCGTCAGAATCCAAGCATCATTTATCATTGATTGCAAATTTTTGTAGGTAGCTTACCAAGCTGATCGCTTGGTGTCAACCTCTATAAAAATCAACATTATAAACATATGTGATGAAGTTTGCATAAGCGGTATGGGACTAAACCTTTCAGACCATGGACAAAAAATTCAGAAGCTCGAGGCTCTAGTTCGCTCACTCATTTATTCTGTTTTTCTCGGTTCGTTTTTTCTTTTCGGTTTTCTCTGTTTCTTCACCATTTTGTAAATACATCATTAACATGTTTTTCAAAATGTATTCCTTGTCTACTTTTTTTTATAAACAATTATATATTTTTTGTATACATCAAGAACATTTTGCATATATATGTTTAACATTTTAAAATTTTCATTTTTAATATATATATTATGATATCTATTTTTTCATAAACACTATAATTTTATACATATCAGGAATTATTTTCAACACATTTTTTATAAAAAAAAATCATGATTAATATTTTTCAAATCTGTATTGAAATTTATTTTCATTAGATATATTTAGAAAATATAAATATAACTTAATGTAGAAAAATTAAGAGAAAAACAGAAGCAAAATGTAAAAAGGAAGAAAACAAGCTCTCGAGGCGGGTGGACCCTGCTGGGCCTGTTCATTCTCGACTACTGCTTGTGGGCCTGTACAAAATGCCATCGGGTTTGTTGGCTGAAGTCGGCAGTTGGCCCATCTGGCAGACCGTGGCATTAAGCATCGGGGCCCACTTGTTGGTGGTGACCAGACCGGGCTTGCTGGGACTCGAGCTCAAGTTGCCACCGCCGCCGAGGAGGTAAGGCACCTGACCTCACCGGACCAGGTCGAGGCGACGACTGCTCGCTCCCTGAAAGCAGCAGAGAAGCTGACGAGGGCCTCTTGGAGGAGTGGCGGCGCGGTGGGCACTAAGGAACGGGCGGCGGCGGCGGCCACGACTCTGGTAAAAAAAAGAAAATCGCCCCTCAAATCCCAATGTTCCTCCTGTCACATTTTTGCTGATTAATCAAGAGGATAATTGTGTAAGTTAATAGTTTGCCCCGGCTAATCTTGGAATCCTGCCTCTCAGGACACAAATTTTGAACACTCCCTAAAAATACAATTTTTGATCACAACCCTGTTTCCAAAGCAAAACAGAACAAGAAATTTTGGCCCGGTCTCGATGATACACATCCACACACTAGTAGAAAATGGACCTTATATGAGACACATTAGTCCCGGTTCGATTTTGGCCCGGTAGTAATGGTACCATTAGTACCGGTTCGAACGGCTATGCATTAGTGCCGGTTCATGTTGAACCTTTAGTACCGGTTCGCGCCACGAACCGGTATTAAAGGGGTGGTGGCAGGCTGGCGTCAGGCCGGGGCCCCACGAGCCCCTTTAGTCCCGGTTTGTGGCACAAACCGGTACTAAAGGGCCAACCTTTAGTACCGGTTCGTGCCACGAACCGGCACTAAAGGGGTCTAACCTATAGTCCCGGTTGGAGACACAAACCGAGACTATAGGGCAATTTTCAAACTTGGAAAAATCATAACTAAATCATCCTAATTCAGAAAAATACATATAATATATCAAAATTTGCAGAACAAAAAGATTGATCCGCATGATGAGGGGGCTAGCTTATTCTATTGCGGTTTTACCAGGAAAAAAATAGCCACATTCGTCAAATTGAAAATTTGATGTGGGAAATTTCTTAACCACATCAAACTACGAGCCAAGACATCAGAGAAGATTCATCTAAGCGGTGCACCCGCCAGGCTAACTGTGTTCAAAAAGATATTGAAAAAAGACAATATAATAAAAAACCGGCTATAAAATAAAAAGCTGAACACACCAGTCGGTGTGCTAATAGAAGTTGTGGCGCATTTGTAATGTGCAAATGTCGTCAGAACCCAAGAATCATTTATCATTGATTGCAAATTTTTGTAGGTAGCTTACCAAGCTGATCGCTTGGTGTCAACCTCTATAAAAATCAACATTATAAACATATGTGATGAAGTTTGCATAAGCGGTATGGGACTAAACCTTTCAGACCAGGGACAAAAAATTCAGAAGCTCGAGGCTCTAGTTCGCTCACTCATTTATTCTGTTTTTCTCGGTTCCTTTTTTCTTTTCGGTTTTCTCTGTTTCTTCACCATTTTCTAAATACATCATTGACATGTTTTTCAAAATGTATTCTTTGTCTACTTTTTTTATAAACAATTATATATTTTTTGTATACATCAAGAACATTTTGCATATATATGTTTAACATTTTTATATTTTCATTTTTAATATATATATTATGATATCTATTTTTTTCATAAACACTATAATTTTTTACATATCAGGAACTATTTTTCAACACATTTTTTTAAAAAAAAATACATGATTAACATTTTTCAATTCTGTATTGAAATTTATTTTCATTAGATATATTTACAAAATATAAATATAACTTAATGTAGAAAAATTAAGAGAAAAACAGAAGCAAAATGGAAAAAGGAAGAAAACAAGCTCTGGAGGCGGGTGGACCCTGCTGGGCCTGTTCATTCTCAGCTGCTGCTTGTGGGCCTGTACAAAATGCCATCGGGTTTGTTGGCTGAAGTCGACAGTTGGCCCATCTGGCAGACCGCGGTATTAAGCATCGGGGCCCAATTGTTGGTGGTGACCAGACCGGGCTTGCTGGGACTCGAGCTCAATCTGCCGCCGCCGCCGCCGGAGGAGGTAAGGCACTGACCTCACCGGACTAGGTCGAGGCGACGACTGCTCGCTCCCGGAAAGCAGCAGAGAAGCTGACGAGGGCCTCTTGGAGGAGCGGCGACGCGGTGGGCACTGACGAACGGGCGGTGGCGGCGGCGGCCACGACTCTGGTAAAAAAAAGAAAATCGCCCCTCAAATCCCAATGGTCCTCCTATCACATTTGTGCTGATTAATCAAGGGGATAATTGTGTAAGTTAATAGTTTGCCCCGGCTAATCTTGGAATCCTGCCTCTCAGGACACAAATTTTGAACACTCCCTAAAAATACAAATTTTGATCACAACCCTATTTCCAAAGCAAAACAGAACAAGAAATTTTGGCCCAGTCTCGATGATACACATCCACACACTAGTAGAAAAAGGACCTTATATGAGACACATTAGTCCCGGTTCGATTTTGGCCCGGTACTAATGGTACCATTAGTACCGGTTCGAACGGCTATGCATAAGTGCCGGTTCGTGTGAAACTTTAGTACCGGTTTGTGCCACGAACCGGTATTAAAGGGATGGTGGCAGGCTGGCGTCTTGCCGGGGCCCCACGAGCCCCTTTAGTCCCGGTTTGTGGCACAAACCGGTACTAAAGGGCCAACCTTTAGTACCGGTTCTTGCCACGAACCGGCACTAAAGGGGTCTAACCTATAGTCCCAGTTGGAGACACAAGCCGGGACTATAGGGCAATTTTCAAACTTGGAAAAATCATAACTAAATCATCCTAATTCAGAAAAATACATATAATATATCAAAATTTGCAGAACAAAAAGATTGATCCGCATGATGAGGGGGCTAGCTTATTCTATTGCGGTTTTACCAGGAAAAAAAATAGCCACATTCGTCAAATTGAAAATTTAATGTAGGAAATTTTGTAACCACATCAAACTACGAGCCAAGACTTCAGAGAAGATTCATCTAAGCGGTGCACCCGCCAGGCTAACTGTCTTAAAAAAGATATTGAAAAAAGAAAATATAATAAAAAATCGGCTATAAAATAAAAAACTGAACACACCAGTCGGTGTGCTAATAGAAGTTGTGGCGTATTTGTAATGTGCAAATGTCGTCAGAACCCAAGCATCATTTATCATTGATTTCATATTTTTGTAGGTAGCTTACCAAGCTGATCGCTTGGTGTCAACCTCTATAAAAATCAACATTATAAACATATGTGATGAAGTTTGCATAAGCGGAATGGGACTAAACCTTTCAGACCAGGGACAAAAAATTCAGAAGCTCGAGGCTCTAGTTCGCTCACTCATATATTCTGTTTTTCTCGGTTCGTTTTTTCTTTTCGGTTTTCTCTGTTTCTTCACCATTTTCTAAATACATCATTGACATGTTTTTCAAAATGTATTCTTTGTCTACTTTTTTTATAAACAATTATATATTTTTTGTATACATCAAGAACATTTTGCATACATATGTTTAACGTTTTAAAATTTTCGTTTTTAATGTATATACATTATGATATCTATTTTTTCATAAACACTATAATTTTTTACATATCAGGAACTATTTTTCAACACATTTTTTTAAAAAAAAATACATGATTAACATTTTTTAATTCTGTATTGAAATTTATTTTCCTTAGATATATTTAGAAAATACAAATGTAACTTAATGTAGAAAAATTAAGTGAAAAACAGAAGCAAAATGTAAAAAGGAAGAAAACAAGCTCTGGACGCGGGTGGACCCTGCTGGGCCTGTTCATTCTTGGCTGCTGCTTGTGGGCCTGTACAAAATGCCATCAGGTTTATTGGCTGAAGTCGGCAGTTGGCCCATCTGGCAGACCGCGGTTTTAAGCATTGGGGCCCAATTGTTGGTGGTGACCAGACCGGGCTGGCTGGGACTCGAGCTCAAGCTGCCGCCGCTGCCGCCGGAGGAGGTAAGCACCTGACCTCACCGGACCAGGTTGAGGCGATGACTGCTCTCTCCCGGAAAGCAGCAGAGAAGCTGATGAGGGCCTCTTGGAGGAGCGGCGGCGCGGTGGGCACTGAGGAACGGGCGGCGGCGACGGCCACGACTCTGGTAAAAAAAAGAAAATCGCCCTTCAAATCCCAATGTTCCTCCTGTCACATTTTTGCTGATTAATCAAGAGGATAATTGTGTAAGTTAATAGTTTGCCCCGGCTAATCTTGGAATCCTGCCTCTCAGGACACAAATTTTGAACACTCCCTAAAAATACAAATTTTGATCACAACCCTGTTTCCAAAGCAAAACAGAACAAGAAATTTTGGCCCGGTCTCGATGATACACATCCACACACTAGTAGAAAAAGGACCTTATATGCGACACATTAGTCCCGGTTCGATTTTGGCCCGGGACTAATGGTACCATTAGTACCGGTTTGAACGGCTATGCATTAGTGCCGGTTCATGTTGAACCTTTAGTACCGGTTCGTGCCATGAACCGGTATTAAAGGGGTGGTGGCAGGCTGGCGTCAGGCCGGGGCCCCACGAGCCCCTTTAGTCCCAGTTTGTGGCACAAACCGGTAATAAAGGGCCAACCTTTAGTACCGGTTCGTGCCACGAACCGGCACTAAAGGGGTCTAACCTATAATCCCGGTTGGAGACACAAACCGGGACTATAGGTCAATTTTCAAACTTGGAAAAATCATAACTAAATCATCCTAATTCAGAAAAATACATATAATATATCAAAATTTGGAGAACAAAAAGACTGATCCGCATGATGAGGGGGCTAGCTTATTCTATTGCGGTTTTACAGGAAAAAAATAGCCACATTCGTCAAACTGAAAATTTAATGGAGGAAATTTTGTAACCACATCAAACTACGAGCCAAGACTTCAGAGAAGATTCATCTAAGCGGTGCACCCGCCAGGCTAACTGTCTTAAAAAAGATATTGAAAAAATACAATATAATAAAACTGGCTATAAAATAAAAAGCTGAACACACCAGTCGGTGTGCTAATAGAAGTTGTGGCGCATTTGTAATGTGCAAATGTCGTCAGAACCCAAGCATCATTTATCATTGATTGCAAATTTTCGTAGGTAGCTTACCAAGCTGATCGCTTGGTGTCAACCTCTATAAAAATCAACATTATAAACATATGTGATGAAGTTTGCATAAGCGGTATGGGACTAAACCTTTCAGACCAGGGACAAAAAATTCAGAAGCTCGAGGCTCTAGTTCGCTCACTCATTTATTCTGTTTTTCTCGGTTTGTTTTTTCTTTTCGGTTTTCTCTGTTTCTTCACCATTTTCTAAATACATCATTAACATGTTTTTCAAAATGTATTCTTTGTCTACTTTTTTTATAAACAATTATATATTTTTTGTATACATCAAGAACATTTTTCATATATATGTTTAACGTTTTAAAATTTTCATATTTAATATATATATTATGATATCTATTTTTTCATAAACACTATAATTTTTTACATATCAGGAGCTATTTTTCAACACATTTTTTTTAAAAAAAATACATGATTAACATTTTTCAATTCTGTATTGAAATTTATTTTCGTTACATATATTTAGAAAATATAAATATAACTTAATGTAGAAAAATTAAGAGAAAAACAGAAGCAAAATGTAAAAAGGAAGAAAACAAGCTCTAGAGGTGGGTGGACCCTGCTGGGCCTGTTCATTCTCGGCTGCTGCTTGTGGGCCTGTACAAAATGCCATCGGGTTTGTTGGCTGAAGTCGGTAGTTGGACCATCTGGCATACCGCGGTATTAAGCATCGGGGCCCAATTGTTGGTGGTGACCAGACCGGGCTGGCTGGGACTCGAGCTCAAGCTGCCGCCGCCTCCGCCGGAGGAGGTAAGGCACCTGACCTCACCGGACCAGGTCGAGGCGACGACTGCTCGCTCCCGGAAAGCAATAGAGAAGCTGACGAGGGCCTCTTGGAGGAGCGGCGGCGTGGTGGGCACTGAGGAACGGGCGGCGACGGCGGCCACGACTCTGGTAAAAAAATAAAATCGCCCCTCAAATCCCAATGTTCCTCGTGTCACATTTTTGCTGATTAATCAAGAGGATAATTGTGTAAGTTAATAGTTTGCCCCTGCTAATCTTGGAATCCTTCCTCTCTGGACACAAATTTTGAACACTCCCTAAAAATACAAATTTTGATCACAACCCTGTTTCCAAAGCAAAACAGAACAAGAAATTTTGGCCCGGTCTCGATGATACACATCCACACACTAGTAGAAAAAGGACCTTATATGAGACACATTAGTCCCGGTTCGATTTTGGCCCGGTACTAATTTTACCATTAGTACCGGTTCGAACGGCTATGCATTAGTGACGGTTAGTGTTGAACCTTTAGTACCGGTTCGTGCCACGAACCGATATTAAAGGGGTGGTGGCAGGCTGGCGTCAGGCCGGGGCCCCACGAGCCCCTTTAGTCCCGGTTTGTGGCACAAACTGGTACTAAAGGGCCAACCTTTAGTACCGGTTCGTGCCACGAACCAGCACTATAGGGGTCTAACCTATAGTCCCGGTTGGAGACAAAAACCAGGAATATAGGGCAATTTTCAAACTTGGAAAAATCATAACTAAATCATCCTAATTCAGAAAAATACATATAATATATCAAAATTTGCACAACAAAAAGATTGATCCGCATGATGAGGGGGCTAGCTTATTCTATTGCGGTTTTACCAAGAAAAAAATAGCCACATTCGTCAAATTGAAAATTTAATGTAGGAAATTTTGTAACCACATCAAACTACGAGCCAAGACTTCAGAGAAGATTCATCTAAGCGGTGCACCCGCCAGGCTAACTGTCTTAAAAATGATATTGAAAAAAGACAATATAATAAAAAACCGGCTATAAAATAAAAAGCTGAACACACCAGTCGGTGTGCTAATAGAAGTTGTGGCGCATTTGTAATGTGAAAATGTCGTCAGAACCCACGCATCATTTATCATTGATTGCAAATTTTTGTAGGTAGCTTACCAACCTGATCGCTTGGTGTCAACCTCTATAAAAATCAACATTATAAACATATGTGATGAAGTTTGCATAAGCGGTATGGGACTAAACCTTTCAGACCAGGGACAAAAAATTCAGAAGCTCGAGGCACTAGTTCGCTCACGCATTTATTCTGTTTTTCTCGGTTCATTTTTTCTTTTCGGTTTTCTCTGTTTCTTCACCATTTTCTAAATACATCATTAACATGTTTTCCAAAATGTATTCTTTCTCTACTTTTTTCTATAAACAATTATATATTTTTTGTATAAATCAAGAACATTTTGCATATATATGTTTAACGTTTCAAAAATTTCATTTTTAATATATATATATTACGATATTTTTTGTTCATAAACACTATAATTTTTTACATATCAGGAACTATTTTTCAACACATTTTTAAAAAAAAATACATGATTAACATTTTTCAATTCTGTATTGAAATTTATTTTAGTTAGATATATTTAGAAAATATAAATATAACTTAATGTAGAAAAATTAAGAGAAAAACAGAAGCAAAATGTAAAAAGGAAGAAAACAAGCTCTGGAGGCGGGTGGACCCTGCTGGGCCTGTTCATTCTCAGCTGCAGCTTGTGGGCCTGTACAAAATGCCATCGGGTTTGTTGGCTGAAGTCGGCAGTTGGCCCATCTGGCAGACCGTGGTATAAGCAACGGGGCCCAATTGTTGGTGGTGACCAGACCGGGCTGGCTGGGACTCGAGCTCAAGCTGCCGCCGCCGTCGCCGGAGGAGGTAAGGCACCTGGCCTCACCGGACCAGGTCGAGGCGACGACTGCTCGCTCCCGGAAAGCAGCAGAGAAGCTGACGAGTGCCTCTTGGAGGAGCGGCAGCGCGGTGGGCACTGAGGAATGTGCGGCGGTGGCAGCGGCCACGACTCTGGTAAAAAAAACAAAATCGCCCCTCAAATCCAATGTTCCTCCTGTCACATTTTTGCTGATTAATCAAGAGGATAATTGTGTAAGTTAATAGTTTGCCCCGGCTAATCTTGGAATCCTGCCTCTCAGGACACAAATTTTGAACACTCCCTAAAAATACAAATTTTGATCACAACCCTGTTTCCAAAGCAAAACAGGAAAAGAAATTTTGGCCCGGTCTCCATGATACACATCCACACACTAGTAGAAAAAGGACCTTATATGAGACACATTAGTCCCGGTTCGATTCATTAGTACCGGTTCGAACGGCTATTGTCGGTGTACTAGAGTAGGGGTACCCTAGTATCCCGAACTTGTGCACGGGCAGTTGCAGCACCCCGCGGCAAGGCTCGCCAGGTCACCGCCCAAGATCCTCTATGGCTCCTCAGAAGACAAGACCCCGGCAAGAGGAGCTTGCCGGGAAGCCATTCAAGAACAAAGTACTCAAACTTGGAAGACAAGGCCCCGGCAAGAGGAGCTTGCCGGGAAGGCCAGTCAAGGCGTCTCAAGAAATCTTGCCGCGACGCGCCATGCGTCCCGGCAAGGCTCGGTGAACGACAAGCTCCCGAGCCCGACAAGACAACGACCGCGGCAAGGCACTTGCCGTGGCAAGCGGCCACACCGCACCTGCTCTCCAGCACATCCACCCATGTGTCGCTCAGGGGCTCTCCCAGGCACGCATGGCGGGAGGCTGTGCAGCCAGGGGTGCACGGTGGTAAGCGGCGCTGACAAGAAGGCCATCCTGGCGACCGCTGGCGCCCCTGACGGTCTCTGTTTGCACTGTTTGGGCGACACAGACGGGCAATTAATGCCCTTGTCCCCTGCCGTCAGAGTTAGGTATGATACACTCTGTCTACAGTAGAGGTAGTTGTACCTACCGCATTTTTTTTCCATTTTTACCCTTTCTGTCTGCGTTGCCACCTGTCGGTGACCCCTTGAGCATATAAAAGGAGGCCCATGTGCAACGTAGAGGGGGTTCGATTCACTCGAAGCTGGGAACGCTCTCACGCTTGGTTTGGTAGCGCTGATCGCTCCTGAGCAAGAACTCAATATACACTTAGATGCAGCAGTAGGAGTATTATCTCTCCGGAGAGCTCCGAAGCTGGGTAAACTGCTCGTGTGCACTGCCTCGATCCGCTCTTCGTGCGACCTCCAACCTCCGCCGAACCGAAAGGGGCTCGGTCCGCTGGTCCCATAGGTGTTCGTGGATCAGTTTCCCCGACATCTTTGGCGCGCCAGGTAGGGGGGCGTCGAGATTGTGTGAACCCGATCCGGCGTGCACACGAGCTAGATCTTCATCATCTTCATCGACATGCCACCGAAGAAGAAGGCTTCGGAGGCGGCAGTTCTATCCGCGTCAATTCCACCGCCACCGGAGCAAACGGGTGGTGGGGTAGACGCCGGCGGAAGAACGGGTGCCGACGAGGGTGCTCACAGTGCTGCCAAGTCCAAGGACAAGGCGGCACAGACCTCGGCGTCCGTACGCGCACCGCGCCCGTCTCAGGAGGCGCGGGACCAACAGCATCATGGTGTTCGCAGCGCCATACGTCCGCTGGGCCAAGATCAAGCTGGTGGATCTCACGGAGTTCAAGACCAGCATGCACGCCAACATGCTGGCCCTAGCGAAGTGCGGTCGCTTGGATGAGATACTGCTCCTTCTAACATAGTTAGAAGTCCGAGCATATCCCGCTCCTCGCACCGTTCGCCGCTGCCGCCCACCACTCCAGCGGAAGCCTTGGCGCGGGCTCAACTGCTTCTAGATTAACCTCCGACGGCGGACAAGACCGACGAGTGGAGGGCCACCATTCAGAGTCTCATCGGCTTCGCCAACAGCGACACTGCGCGGCAACCAAGCACCTCGCTGCAGCGGCAAGATTGTCGGACACGAGCCGATGGCGACAACACCGATGGGGGTGCAACTTCCATGCACTCTCCACCATGAAGGCCAAGATCGCCGACTCACCGGGTCCACCTCGACAGCGGCTCCACCGCGTCATCGGATCCACGAGCTCGTCGCGATCAGCGCCAAGTTCTTCACGAACGATAACAAGAGGAGGCTCGTACACGCATCGAGCGCTGAAGAGAAGCGCAACGTCAGTCAGACCAGCGCGTTGGGCCCTCTGTTGACATGCATGCGCCAGGGGAACCAGGCGACTTGCCGTACGCGGTAGGCTGTCCTGCGTTCACTTGTGAGCTGCGGCAAGTCCAGTGGCCCAGCAAGAAAAATTTCAAGCCAGATGTACCGGAGAAGTACGACGGCAAGTCGCATCCGTCGGAGTTCCTCAGCATCTACACCATCGCGGTGCAGGCTGCCGGGGGACGAGACGAGAAGATCCTTGCCAACTACTTCCCGCTGGTGCTCAAGCCTAACGTCAGATCCTGGCTCATGCACTTGCTGGACAACTCCATATCCTCTTGGGCAGATCTATGCCATCAGTTTGTCGGCGCCTTTACAGGCGGCCACAAGCCTCATGGCCAAGAAAGCGATCTTCATCTGCTTGCCCAGAAGGAAGGAGAGCCCCTGCGCAAGTACATTCAGAGATTCAGCCGTGTACAGCACAACATCCCAGACGTCCACCCTGCCGCGGTCATCAGCGCGTTTCATCAGAACGTGCGAAACCGTAGGATGAGGGAGGAGATGGCGATGTGCAAGATCAGGGACGTCAGCGAGCTTTATGCCCTGGCCAACAAGTGTGTGCGTGCTGAAGAGGGGAGGAGGCTCCCCGGAGAGAATACAGGAGCAGGAGTAACCGACAGTGAGGATGCTGCCCAGCAAGGAAAGGCCGGCGGCGGAACAACAGAAAGAAGAAAGGCAAAGAAGTGCTAGTTGTTGAGCAGTCCGGCAACGGAGGTGGCGCCAAGAAAGCTAAGACTGGTGGCTCCGGCAAGGAGACTCAGGCTGTGGCGGCCGCCGACAAGCAGGACAGCTCCGGCAAGCAGTACTGCAAGATCCACCGCACCAAGGGCCATGACCTCCAGAGCTGCAAGAAGGTCGAGCAGCTCGTTGAGCAGAAGAAAGCTGAGTACGAGCGGCGCGACAATGAGAAGGCCCAGGAAGGTGCTGGAGGAGCCGGCAAGAAACGCCCCGGCCGGGGAGGACGCCGCGACAAGGCCAAGGAGCGGCAAGGAGATAGACCTCCCCGCGGCCACGACAAGGACGAAGATGACGACGACGATGAAGATATGGATGATGATGAGGCCGATGAGCAGGAGTTTCAGAAAGCCACAGAGGTCCTGTGCGTTGACGGTGGTGCTTCTCTGCATACTTCGCACCGCCAGCTCAAGCAGTGGATGCGGGAAGTCAATGCAGCAGAACCATCCGTAGAGTCACGCAAGCCCCTGAAATGGTCCAGCACGCCTATCATCTTTGATATCAAGGACCACCCTGATCGCATAACTGCGGTCGGGTGCTTGCCGATATTGGTTTCTCCAACTATCCGCAACCTTAAAGTCACAAAGATGCTAGTTGACGGCGGGGCCGGCTTGAACCCGATCTTCTCCGCGGTCCTCCAGAAACTCCAGATCCCTGACAGCGAGCTCGAAGAGACCGGCACATTCCAAGGAATCAACTCGGGAAGGAGCAAGCCGAAGGGAAAGATCACACTGCCGGTGACATTTGGCAGCGAGCTGAACTTCAGAACTGAGAGGGTCACTTTTGACGTTGCTGACTTTCCATTGCCCTACAATGGGATCCTCGGCCGTCCGGCACTCGCCAAATTCATGGCAGCCTCTCACTATGCATACAATATGCTCAAGCTGCCAGGCCCGATAAGTGTCATCTCTGTCCCTGGCGACAGAAGGATGCCCTTATCTGCGCCGACAAGATTTACCGGGAGGCAGCAGCCGCAGCTGATCGCAAGCCACTTGCCGCTGAAGCCCCCGGGGGGAAGAAGAAGACCAAGTCCGGCAAGAGCTCTGATGCCCACTCCAGCAAGCGCACCTCTTCGGAGTGCTGCGCTACCGTCGAGGACGCACCATCGAGCTCCACCGGCAAGTGTAAGAAGACGATGGCAGCTCCACCTGAGACCAAGAAGGTGTCCGCCAAGGAGGACGGCACTGGTGGTGCCTTCACCATCAGTGCCACCCTCGACCCAAAATAGGAAAGCGCGCTCGTTGCTTTCCTGCGGGCGAATGTCGACGTGTTTGCGTGTCAACCGTCTGATATCCCCGGTGTTCCCAGGAAAGTAATTGAGCACCACCTAGCCGGTTGTCCTCATGCGTGGCCCTTCAAGTAGAAAGTCAGGAAGCAAGCAGTGGAGCGTCAAGAGTTCATTGCAGAAGAAATCAAGAAGTTGGAAGCAGCAGGCCTTGTCAGAGGAGTGCTCCATCCTACGTGGTTGGCCAATCCTGTAGTCGTGCGCAAAGCCAATGGGAAATGGAGACTTTGTATTGATTTCACCGATGTTAATAAAGCTTGTCCCAAAGACCCATTTCCCTTGCCGCGCATTGACCAGATTGTTGACTCCACGGCCGGATGTGCTTTGCTTTCATTTTTGGATGCATATTCAGGATACCATCAGATCTTCATGGCAGAAGAGGATGAGGAGAAAACCGCATTCATCACCCCATGTGGCACATACTGTTTCGTACGGATGCCCTTCGGGTTAAAGAATGATGGTTCAACATTTGCAAGAGTAGTCCATGTCGCTTTTGAGCCACAGACACACAGAAATGTGGAGGCCTACATGGATGATATAGTGGTCAAGAGCAAAGACAAGGCAACCCTGATTCAAGATTTAGATGAAACCTTTGCAAATCTGCGCAAGGTCAACCTCAAGCTTAACCCCGAGAAGTGCGTGTTTGGAGTTCCATCCGGCAAGCTTCTCGGGTTCTTTGTGTCTCAGCGGGGAATTGAAGCCAATCCCGACAAGATCAAGGCCATCAGCAGATTGAAGCACCGAAGCGCGTCAAGGATGTACCAAGACTTGCCGGTTGCGTGGCTGCTCTCAGCTGGTTTGTCTCTAAGTCTGCTGAGAGCGCCCTGCCGTTTTTCAAAATATTGAAAAAGGCAGGTCCAATGAAATGGACTCCAGAGGCGGAGGCTATGCTGCAGGACTTGAAGAGATACCTGTCCTCTACTCCAATACTTCTCGCACCTAAGCCACAAGAGAAGTTGCTGTTGTATTTAGCGGCAACCAATCAAGTGGTTAGTGCTGCGTTAGTAGCAGAGAGGGAGGCGGATGATGAGCCAGCAACCACGGCAAGTGCATCCAGCGACAAGCAGGGGGCTTCGCCGACAAACTCTCGTCCCGACAAGGATGAATCTGCGCAGGTGCGCGAGGAGGTGCAGAAGAAAATGGTGCAGCGCCCGGTTTACTTTGTCAGCTCCCTTCTGCAGGGGGCTAGTTCAAGGTACTCTGGTGTGCCGAAGTTGCTTTTCGGCCTTCTTATGGCCTCGAGAAAGCTGCGCCATTACTTCCAGGCACATGAGATAACAGTTATCACTCGCTTTCCGCTGAAGAGGATATTGCAGAATCCAGAAGCAACAGGCAGGATCGTCGAGTGGGCACTGGAACTGTCAAGCTTTGGCCTCAAGTTCGCGAGCACTTCAACTATCCAAAGCAGAGCATTGGCAGAATTCATAGCAGAGTGGACGCCAACACCAGATGAGAAATTCCGGAAACGAGCATCCCCGTCAAGGAGGCAAGCAAAGAGTGGCTGATGTACTTTGATGGTGCCTTCTCGCTGCAAGGCACCGGTGCTGGCGTGCTGCTTGTCGCACCCACCGGAGAGCACCTCAAGTACATGGTCCAGATGCACTTTCCCAAGGAGCAAGCAACAAACAATACTGCAGAGTATGAAGGTTTGCTTGCCGGCCTCAGAATCGCAGCAGACCTTGGGATCAAGAAACTCATTGTCAGGGGTGACTCACAGCTTGTCGTCCAACAAGTGAACAAGAACTATTAGAGTCCATTGATGGAAGCTTATGTTGATGAAGTGAGAAAGCTAGAAGACCACTTTGACGGCCTACAGATGGAACATGTTCCAAGAGCTCAGAATGACGTTGCTGATGGCCTGTCAAAGTGCGCCGCACTAAAGCTACCTGTGGAACCAGGAATCTTTGTGCTCAAGCTAACTCAAGCATCCGTGACACCGTCAACTGGACAGAACAAGAAGAGGAAGTTGGTTTCTGGTGACTACTTTCCGGCAGAGCTTCCCGAAGCCGCCGCCAAGAAGGTCCCCAAGATCAACACCAAGAGTGCTAAGGAGCAGTCTGCTCCGGCAAGCCTTACGGTTTGTTCCGTTGAAGCAGACACTCCCGACAAGTTTTGCTCCGGCAAGCTTGCCGGGGAGCATCACGCTCCGGCTGAGCCGTAGGTTCTTGCCGTAGAAGCGGATGTTCCCGCAGCAGCAGATATGCCTTTAGTCCCTGTTGCCGAGCCGCAAGCTCCAGCATGGGCACAGAAGATTGTCCATTTCCTTCAAAAAGGAGAACTTCCCGAAGAGCAAGAAGAAGCGGAAAGAGTAGCCCGGCAGTCAAGTATGTACAAGTTTGTCGACAACACACTGTACAGAATAAGACTCAACGGTGTGAAATTGAAGTGTATTCGTCGGGAAGATGGATAACAGCTGTTGGCAGAGATACATGGAGGCATATGTGGTCATCACATTGGCGGAAGAGAACTTGCCGGCAAAGTGTTCCGGCAAGGTTTCTTCTGGCCGACAGCCCTCCAGGATGCAACTGCACAAGTAATCAAGTGTGAAGCGTGCCAGTTCCATTCCAAGCAGATACACCAGCCAGCTCAAGCTCTCCAGACGATCCCTTTATCCTGGCCATTTTCGGTCTGGGGACTCGACATCCTCGGCCCCTTCCCCCGAGCTGTCGGGGGCTTTGAGTTCTTGTACGTCGCCATCGACAAGTTCACAAAGTGGCCGGAAGTGGAACCAGTGAGGAAGGTGACAGCACAGTCAGCAGTCAAGTTCTTCAGGTCGATTGTTTGTCGTTTCAGGATCCCTAATAGGATCATTACCGACAACGGCACGCAATTCACGAGCCGCACCTTCATGCAGTACGCCCAAGATCTTTGCGCCAAGGTATGCTTCACTTCTGTTGCTCATCCGAGAAGCAACGGTCAAGCGGAGAGGGCAAATGCTGAAGTGCTGCGAGGCCTCAAGACCAGAACTTTCGATAGGCTGCACAAGTGCGGAAGAAACTGGATCGAGGAGCTGTCGGTGGTTCTTTGGTCGATCAGGACGACGACAAATCGAGCCACTGGCCAGACAACTTTCGCTCTAGTCTATGGAGCAGAGGCAGTTCTCCCCACGGAACTCGTATATGGATCACCTCGAGTGCTCGCTTATGATGAGCTTGAGCATGAGCAGCTGCGACAAGATGATGCGCTGCTCCTTGAGGAAGATCGTCTTCAGGCCGCTGTACGAGCTGCTCGATATCAACAAGCTTTGCGCCGCTACCATAGCCGCAAAGTTAGGGCCAGAAGTTTCGAGGAAGGTGACCTTGTTCTTCGGCGCGTTCAGTCTGCCAAGAATTCCAACAAGTTGACGCCGAAGTGGGAAGGCCCTTACCGAGTGAAACGAGTCACTAGGCCTTGAGACCGAAGATGGCATTTCGGTGAGCAACTCCTGGAACATTGAGCATCTTCGTAAGTTTTACCCGTAAGGCGCGGTTGCCGGAACCCGTTCCGGCAACCACCTTTTGTACAAGTCTTGCCGCTGTTGCATGTAATCCTTCGTACAAAGCCGGGCGCAGACCCCGTGCATAAATAAAGATCATGTGCTTCGCACAGCTTGTCAATTTCATGCTTACTTTCTTTTCGCATGTATCATCTGACACTTTGTGCAGCATCTGCCCCCGGTAAGCAATAACGAGCCATAAGGCTCCATATATTTATTTTCTCTTCTGTCTCTTTCTCAAAGGGAGGAAGGTTCCCTTGCCCACAAGGTTTGCCGGGGGGAAAGGAGAAGATAATGGTGTGGACCGGGTCGTTCAAGAAAGTTTCGCCTTGCCGGGAAGCAAACGACAGAAAAGCTAAGTTGCCAAAGTTTGAGCAATCAGTTTTTAAATTTTTAAGTTATCTTCCTTGAACGATCGTGCTTTGTATGGAAAACCTGTGCGCAGAGGAACCAACTCGTAGCTAGTTGCGCCCTTATTTTGTTTCGAGTCCGCTCAACAACTTAAGTGAGCTGCGACTAGTTGCGACAAGGTTTCTTGTCGGTAGCGGCACCGCCAGCAGGCTGCTGAAGTTCCGCACTAAGCGCTCGCGGCAAGGGTGCCTGCGCCGGCAAGTTCCCTAAAAAGCGTAGGGTAAAAACATACAAAGCCAAGAATCAAGTAAAGGAAGTAACATAGCAATCATTACCTAAGATAGAGTTATATCACAAAAATAACTTGTCGCGGCTCTAATAAAATGTTCTCATGACATGATTAGCAGCGGCAAGCAAAGAAGAAAACGGGCGGCCTAATCTATGCGGCCACCATCGACCCTCTTGACCTCATTCACCTTGTCCACAATGGGTGCGACAAGGGCTTTGAGTGCGTTCAGATCAGCATCTGCCGGCAGCTTCTTGAGGACATTGGTGAAGTTGAGGCCTGGGTTGCGGAAGGCCACTTTCACCAACACCTTCTCCAAGACTCTAGCATAGATCGTGCGCGACTCATCGGCCAGCTGCTTCGGGATCTTCTCTCGGAGCTGCTGGAGGGCTGTCGCCACACCTTTGAAGAACAGGGTGAGCTTGGTGCTGGGTTGGAGGTTCTCATCGGAGGAGTACCCAAAGTCCTCCACTCCCAGCTGTGCCAGCTCCCCGTCAATAACTGTAGCGATGCTCACGAGGCCCTCCATCGAGAGCTCCACCGTATCCTTGAAGGTGTTCTGGGTTTCGGCGGCCCTCGCCAGCAGCGCTTCGTTGCCCTTGATCTCCTCCTTCAAGTCCGCCTCCCGTTTCTTGGCGCCGTCCAGCGTCTCCGTCAAGGTGGCCAGCTTAAGCTCCAGATCGGCGTTAGAATCCTTGGCGGCGCTCAGCTCTTTTCCCTTCTCGGCGAGTTGACCCTGCAGCTCACCATGGGCAAGGGCGTCCTTCTCGGGCTCAAGCTTGAGCGCGGCAAGCTCTTCGCCGCCCGCCTTCAGATCAGCCTCCAGCTGTGCCACCTTTGCCTCCAATTCCTTCTTGGCGGCCTCGGCAGCCGCGGCCGCATGCTTTGCTTCCTTGAGCGCCCCGCCAAGTGCCTGCTCGCACGCGGCAAGATGCTCCTCGTGGCTGTCAAGGTTAACTTTCCGTTGGGCCAGCTCACCTTCAGCTTCGGCCTTCTCAAGGAGGAAGGCCTTCCGATCTTCAGCAAGTTGCTCCCGCTCCTCCGCTAAGGCCCGGAGAGCTTCCTGGCGGAGACCCCGGAGCTCCTCCGTGCGCTTCTCAATATCCACGCTCGCCTTCGTGACAAGCGCTTCCCGAGACTCCAGCTTGGCTTGGCGGGCGTGGTAGAGTGACACCAGCCTCCGTAGCAGCCGCTCCTCCTCAGGCTCGTCGCCGCTGCTTCCCGGCGCGTCGACGATCGACAATCCAGCAGAGGCAAGCACCTCCCCATCCAGGGTTTCTCCTTCAACCGGCGCCCTGGAGCTTGACGCCCAGGGGAGCTTCATGAAAATGCCCTCGCCGGCCTTCAAATAGGTGCCGAGCTAGGGCTCCTCGGAGCCTGGCGCTGCGGCAGCAGCGGAGGGATCGGCGGTCGGTGCAGCGCCAGGCGCTCCTGCGGCCTCAGGGCCATCAGTGCGATCGCCGGATCCCTCGCCAGCTTCCGCGGCAGCAGCCTTGGCGGCCTCTTCCCCGGCGGGCGCATCGGCACCGGCTCCTTCCTCGGTGGCCGCGGCATCATCAGTATTGCCGCGCATGTTCTCCTCGCCACCCGCCTCGGTCTCCATCGGCTCCGTGGATGGTGGATCTGACGACCGGAGAAGAAGGAGAAGTCAAACAAGCATTCGAAAAGAAAAATCAGTAGAAGAACACAAAGGAAGCTTCAGGCAAGAGATTACCTGCACTGGGGTCCGTGGACATGGGCTCCACCATCGGAGGATCACTAGTGTTGCCCCTTGCCGGAGATTCCCCCCTTGCCAGAGACTCCTCCCTTGCCGGGGATTCCTTCCTTGTCGGAGAGAGCTCCCTTGCCGGGGAATCATCCCTTGGAGGTGTAGTAGAAGCAGATGGCACGTCGGACGCGGTTTCCGAGCCCTCCTGGTGAAGCTGTTCTGCTCCTACACAAACAAACCAACGATCAGATGTCAGCAAAGAAAAGAGCAACCGCGCGCGCCCAGAAGCAGAAAGTAAACCATGTACTTACGTTGGGGCTGCGCTGGGGGCTGCTTCGCGGAGTAGTTGCTAGGTCCGGCAAGGTGGTCTCGGGCGCTCCCCCTGTTGTTTCGATGGGCTCGTCCTCGATGATAACCACCAGAACCTTGGCCCTCTTCGCCGCTCTTTGAGCCAACGTCCTGAAAAGGAACAGGTTCAGATCGAAGCAGATCAGATACAAGACAAAACGACAAAATTGAAGAACTACAAGTGCATAGATGAATCTTACTCTTCTTCCTCCTCGTCGGAGCTGAGCGCGGAGAGGTCAAAGTACGGCCCACCCTCGGCGCGACGAGGCGGAGGAGTAGGACCTCTTGGCCGCTTGGCGGGCGCAGTGGCGGCGGCCTGGGAAGACCCCGCTCCAGTTGTCGCAGCGGTACGAGGCGCTCCCGCGGCAACATCGCTTGTCGCGGTGGAGCGTGTCGCGCAGCGCGTCGGCTGCTGACTCCTTTGCCGCCCCGCTGCATCCCCGCCCCTGCGAAGGTGCCTTCTTGGTTGAGCTGGGGGCTGCGCTGTGGGCTCCGCCTGCGGCAAGTGGTCTGGAGACGGCGGGCCGCTCGCACCCTCGGCGGGCTCGCTCGACTCGGCGTCAGGCGCGGCAAGCTCTCCCTCACCGTCAACCCACTCTCTCTCGGCAAGGCTTGCCGCTGCCTCTGCCTCTGCCTCTTCCACGGTGAACCCGAACTCACCCGCGGCAACGGCTGCCACCGCCTCTTCCGCCCTGGTGGCGATGCGTCGCATCTCCTCCTCAGTAGTTTCGCGGGTGAGGCTCTTCTGCTCGTCGGCGCGGACCGCCACCTCCACCAGTCCGTCGAAGAACTGCTGCACAACCTCGTCCGCTGGCTCTTGCCACATTGGGACAAGACCATGCGAGTCGCACAGCGGCATCATCGCACGGATGCGGTCGAGGGAAGAATTGTTGCACAGCGGGACGACCCCCGCCGGCAGCCTGAACCATTCTGGATGTTGGGGGTCGTGCTTGAACAGCTCCTTGAGCATTGCATCCAACTCCAGCACAGTGAAGTTAAAATTGAGGCCCGGGCGCAGCCTCATGATATCTGCCGGCCCGCCAAACTCCCGAGCGGGTCTCCTCCTATCTTGTAGGGGGGCGATGCGGCGGTGGAGAAAGTCTGCGCCTACGGCGCCCACAGTTAGCCCGGCAACCCTGAGACGCAAGATTCTGGTGGTGGCAATCTTCAGCCTAGCATCCTCCGGGGCCAGGCTGCTCCAATCGTTGCCGCGCACTACTGGCACTTGGCGTAGGGCGGTGAATGGCTGCGGGTCCTCCTCCATGATCCAACACAACTCAGCTCTCCACTCCTCCCACTTGCTGCGGAGCTCCCCCTCCAGATATGCCTCCTTCTTGCCTGCCCTCGAGATCCAGGCGATCCCGCCGGAAAGTGGCTCTCCTCTCTCGACCCGAGGCATGAAGTAATGCCGGAAAAGGGCTACGTTTGGGTGGACTCCGACAAAGTTTTCGCAGAGATGTGCGAAAACTGACATGGTCAAGACGGCGTTGGGGGTGAAATCAAGGAGGTGAAACCCGTAGGTGTTCATGATGTCGCAGAAAAATTCTGAGAAGGGCGGACAGAGGCCACAGTAGAAGACCAGCGGGAAGAAGGGATACCCGTATGGAGCCCGTTTCGAAGCAGCGGCGGAGAGTACCTTCGTGCGTGGATGCGCACGCGTCTCCGTCGACCAGAAAAGGTAGAACCACTACCTCAGCCCCGCCGCGTCGAGCTCGAGAGGGAAAGTGGCCCGCTCCTTTCGCAGCGCCTCGAGCCGCAGCGCCTCGGCCGACTTCATGACCTTCCCGGTCTTCGGAGCCATGGCGAAGGTGGTGGAGGAGATCAACGGCATTGGTGGCGATGGCGGTGATGAGGGGCGGAGCGCTGCTCTCTTTCAACCTTGGAGAAGGGGGGGAGCGGCGGAGATTTTGGAGTAGTAACCAGCGAAATGAGCTACTGCCCCTGTTTCCTCTGCTTATAAAGAGGGGGGCGAACATTACGCTTTTTCTGAATAAAGAAACCACCCACGATCTCTCCCACGACGCCGCATTCAACGCATGCCGTTCGGGGAGGGCACGGTGGATGCGGAGTAGGAAACGGCACGACCCAGGCCGCGTGTGCCCGTGCCCTGTTTTGGGCCTGGCCCAACAGCGCTCGGCACCGTGTGTGGCCCAGGCCTGGGGGCTCCTGTCGGTGTACTAGAGTAGGGGTACCCTAGTATCCTGAACTTGTGCACGGGCAGTTGCAGCACCCCGCGGCAAGGCTCTCCAGGTCACCGCCAAGATCCTCTGTGGCTCCTCAGAAGACAAGACCCCGGCAAGAGGAGCTTGCCGGGAAGCCATTCAAGAACAACGTACTCAAACTTGGAAGACAAGGCCCCGACAAGAGGAGCTTGCCGGGAAGGCCAATCAAGGCGTCTCAAGAAAGCTTGCCGCGACGCGCCATGCGTCTCGGCAAGGCTCGGTGATCGACAAGCTCCCGAGCCCGACAAGACAACGACCGCGGCAAGGCACTTGCCGCGGCAAGCGGCCACACCACACCCGCGCTCCAGCACATCCACCCACGTGTCGCTCAGGGGCTCTCTCGAGCACGCGTGGCGGGAGGCTGTGCAGCCAGGGGTGCACGGTGGTAAGCGGCGCTGACAAGAAGGCCATCGTGGCGATCGCTGGCGCCCCTGACGGTCTCTGTTTGCACTGTTTGGGCGACATAGACGGGCATTTAATGCCCTTGTCCCCTGCCGTCAGAGTTAGGTATGATACACTGTGTCTACAGTAGAGGTAGATGTACCTACTGCATTCTTTTTCCATTTTTACCCTTTCTGTCTGCGTTGCCACCTGTCGGTGACCCCTTGAGCATATAAAAGGAGGCCCATGCGCAACGCAGAGGGGGTTCGATTCACTCGAAGCTGGGAACGCTCTCACGCTCGGTTTGGTAGCGCTGATCGCTCCTGAGCAAGAACTCAATATACACTTAGATGCAGCAGTAGGAGTATTATCTCTCCGGAGACCTCCGAAGCTGGGTAAACTGCTCGTGTGCACTGCCTCGATGCGCTCTTCGTGCGACCTCCGCCCTCCGCCGAACCTAAAGGGGCTCGGTCCGCCGGTCCCATAGGTGTTCGTGGATCAGTTTCGCCGGCAGCTATGCATTAGTGCCGGTTCGTGTTGAACCTTTAGTACCGGTTCGTGCCACGAACCGGTATTAAAGGGGTGGTGGCAGGCTGGCGTCAGGTCGGGGCCCCACGTGCCCCTTTAGTCCCAGTTTGTGGCACAAACCGGTAATAAAGGGCCAACCTTTAGTACCGGTTCGTGCCACGAACCAGCACTAAAGGGGTCTAAACTATAGTCCCAGTTGGAGACACAAACCGGTTCTATAGGGCAATTTTCAAAGTTGGAAAAATCATAACTAAATCATCCTAATTCAGAAAAATACATATAATATATCAAAATTTGCAGAACAAAAAGATTGATCCGCATGATGAGGGGGCTAGCTTATTCTATTGCGGTTTTACTAGGAAAAAAATAGCCACATTCGTCAAATTGAAAATTTAATGTAGGAAATTTTGTAACCACATCAAACTATGAGCCAAGACTTCAGAGAAGATTCATCTAAGCGGTGCACCCGCCAGGCTAACTGTCTTAAAAAGGATATTGAAAGAAGACAATATAATAAAAAACCGGCTATAAAATAAAAAGCTGAACACACCAGTCGGTGTGCTAATAGAAGTTGTGGCGCATTTGTAATGTGCAAATGTCGTCAGAACCCAAGCATCATTTATTTCTAATTGCAAAATTTTGTAGGTAGCTTACCAAGCTGATCGCTTGGGGTCAACCTCTATAAAAATCAACATTATAAACATATGTGATGAAGTTTGCATAAGCGGTATGGGACTAAACCTTTCAGACCAGGGACAAAAAATTCAGAAGCTCGAGGCTCTAGTTCGCTCACTCATTTATTCTGTTTTTCTCGGTTCGTTTTTTCTTTTCATTTTTCTCTGTTTCTTCACCATTTTCTAAATACATCATTAACTTGTTTTTCAAAATGTATTCTTTGTCTACTTTTTTTTATAATCAATTATATATTCTTTGTATACGTCAAGAACATTTTGCATATATATGTTTAACATTTTAAAAATTCCATTTTTAATATATATAATATGATATCTATTTTTTTCATAAACACTATAATTTTTTACATATCGGGAACTATTTTTCAACACATTTTTTTAAAAAAATACATGATTAACATTTTTCAATTCTGTATTGAAATTTATTTTCGCTAGATATATTTAGAAAATATAAATATAACTTAATGTAGAAAAATTAAGAGAAAAACAGAAGCAAAATGTAAAAAGGAAGAAAACAAGCTCTGGAGGCGGGTGGACCATGCTGGGCCTATTCATTCTCTGCTGCTACTTGTGGGCTTGTACAAAATGCCATCGGGTTTGTTGGCTGAAGTCGGCAGTTGGCCCATCTGGCAAACCGCGGTGTTAAGCATCGGGCCCAATTGTTGGTGGTGACCAGACCGGGTTGGCTGGGACTCGAGCTCAAGCTGCCGCCGCCGCCGCCGGAGGAGGTAAGGCACCTAACCTCACCGGACTAGGTCGAGGCGACGACTGCTCGCTCCCGGAAAGCAGCAGAGAAGCTGACGAGGGCCTCTTGGAGGAGCGGCGGCGCGGTGGGCACTGAGGAACCGAGAAGTGCGTGTTTGGAGTTCCATCCGGCAAGCTTCTCGGGTTCTTTGTGTCTCAGTAGGGAATTGAAGCCAATCCCGACAAGATCAAGGCCATCGAGCAGATTGAAGCACCGAAGCGCGTCAAGGATGTACGAAGACTTGCCGGTTGCGTGGCTGCTCTCAGCAGGTTTGTCTCTAAGTCTGCTGAGCGCGCCCTGCCATTTTTCAAAATATTGAAAAAGGCAGGTCCAATGAAATGGACTCCAGAGGCGGAGGCTGCGCTGCAAGACTTGAAGAGATACCTGTCCTCTACTCCAATACTTGTCGCACCTAAGCCACAAGAGAAGTTGCTGCTGTATTTAGCGGCAACCAATCAAGTGGTTAGTGCTGCGTTAGTAGCGGAGAGGGAGGCGGATGATGAGCCAGCAACCACGGCAAGTGCATCCAGCGACAAGCAGGGGGCTTCACCGACAAACTCTGGTCCCGACAAGGATGAATCTGCGCAGGTGCGCGAGGAGGTGCAGAAGAAAATGGTGCAATGCCTGGTTTACTTTGTCAGCTCCCTTCTGCAGGGGGCTAGGTCAAGGTACTCTGGTGTGCAAAAGTTGCTTTTCGGCCTTCTTATGGCCTCGAGAAAGCTGCGCCATTACTTCCAGGCACATGAGATAACAGTTGTCACTCGCTTTCCGCTAAAGAGGATATTGCAGAATCCAGAAGCAACAGGCAGGATCGTCGAGTGGGCACTGGAACTGTCAAGCTTTGGCCTCAAGTTCGCGAGCACTTCAACTATCCAAAGCAGAGCATTGGCAGAATTCATAGCAGAGTGGACGCCAAGACCAGATGAAGAAATTCCGGAAATGAGCATCCGCCTCAAGGAGGCAAGCAAAGAGTGGCTGATGTACTTTGATGGTGCCTTCTCGCTGCAAGGAACCGGTGCTGGCGTGCTGCTTGTCACACCCACCGGAGAGCACCTCAAGTACGTGGTCCAGATGCACTTTCCCAAGGAGCAAGCAACAAACAATACTGCAGAGTATGAAGGTTTGCTTGCCGGCCTCAGAATCGCAGCAGACCTTGGGATCAAGAAACTCATTGTCAGGGGTGACTCGCAGCTTGTCGTCCGCCAAGTGAACAAGAACTATTAGAGTCCATTGATGGAAGCTTATGTTGATGAAGTGAGAAAGCTAGAAGAGCACTTTGACGGCCTACAGATGGAAAATGTTCCAAGAGCTCAGAATGACGTTGCTGATGGCCTGTCAAAGTGCGCCGCACTAAAGCTACCTGTGGAACCAGGAATCTTTGTGCTCAAGCTAACTCAACCATCCGTGACACCGTCAACTGGACAGAACAAGAAGAGGAAGTTGGTTTCTGGTGACTACTTTCCGGCAGAGCTTCCCGAAGCCGCCGCCAAGAAGGTCCCCAAGATCAACACCAAGAGTGCTGAGGAGCAGTCTGCTCCGGCAAGCCTTACGGTTTGTTCCGTTGAAGCAGACGCTCCCGACAAGTTTTGCTCCGGCAAGCTTTCCGGGGAGCATCACGGTACGGCTGAGCCGCAGGTTCTTGCCGTAGAAGCGGATGCTCCCGCAGCAGCAGATATGCCTTTAGTCCCTGTTGTCGAGCCGCAAGCTCCAGCATGGGCACAGCAGATTGTCCATTTCCTTCAAACAGGAGAACTTCCCGAAGAGCAAGAAGAAGCGGAAAGAGTAGCCCGGCAGTCAAGTATGTACAAGTTTGTCGACAACACACTGTACAGAATAAGACTCAACGGTGTGAAATTGAAGTGTATTCGTCGGGAAGATGGACAACAGCTGTTGGCAGAGATACATGGAGGCTTATGTGGTCATCACATTGGCGCAAGAGCACTTGCCGGCAAAGCGTTCCGGCAAGGTTTCTTCTGGCCGACAGCCCTCCAGGATGCAACTGCACAAGTAACCAAGTGTGAAGCGTGCCAGTTCCATTCCAAGCAGATACACCAGCCAGCTCAAGCTCTCCAGACGATCCCTTTATCCTGGCCATTTTCGGTCTGGGGACTCGACATCCTCGGCCCCTTCCCCCGAGCTGTCGGGGGCTTTGAGTTCTTGTACGTCGCCATCGACAAGTTCACAAAGTGGCCGGAAGTGGAACCAGTGAGGAAGGTGACAGCACAGTTAGCAGTAAAGTTCTTCAGGTTGATTGTTTGCCGTTTCGGGATCCCTAACAGGATCAGTACCGACAACGGCACGCAATTCACGAGCCGCACCTTCATGCAGTACGTCCAAGATCTTGGCGCCAAGGTCTGCTTCGCTTTGGTTGCTCACCCGAGAAGCAACGGTCAAGCGGAGTGGGCAAATGCTGAAGTGCTGCGAGGCCTCAAGACCAAAACTTTCGACAGGCTGCACAAGTGCGGAAGAAACTGGATCGAGGAGCTGCCGGTGGTTCTTTGGTCGATCAGGACGACGCCAAATCGAGCCACTGGCCAGACACCTTTCGCTCTAGTCTATGGAGCAGAGGCAGTTCTCCCCACGGAACTCGTATACGGATCACCTCGAGTGCTCGCTTATGATGAGCTTGAGCAAGAGCAGCTGCGACATGATGACGTGCTGCTCCTTGAGGAAGATCGTCTTCAGGCCGCTGTACGAGCTTCTCGACATCAGCAAGCTTTGCGCCGCTACCATAGCCGCAAAGTTAGGGCCAGAAGTTTCGAGGAAGGCGACCTTGTTCTTCGGCGCGTTCAGTCCGCCAAGAATTCCAACAAGTTGACGCCGAAGTGGGAAGGCCCTTACCGGGTGAAACGAGTCACTAGGCCTGGCGCTGTCCGCCTTGAGACCGAAGATGGCATTCCGGTGAGCAACTCCTGGAACATTGAGCATATTCGTAAGTTTTACCCGTAAGGCGCGCTTGCCGGAACCCGTTCCGGCAACCACCTTTTGTACAAGTATTGCCGCTGTTGCATGTAATCCTTCGTACAAAGCCGGGCGTAGACCCCGTGCATAAATAAAGATCATGTGCTTCGCACAGCTTGTCAATTTCATGCTTACTTTCTTTTCGCATGTATCATCTGACACTTTGTGCAGCATCTGCCCCCGGTAAGCAATAATGAGACCTAAGGCTCCATATCTTTATTTTCTCTTCTGTCTCTTTCTCAAAGGGAGGAAGGTTCCCTTGTCCACAAGGTTTTCCGGGGGGAAAGGAGAAGATAATAGTGTGGACCGGGTCGTTCAAGAAAGTTTCGCCTTGCCGGGAAGCAAACGACAGAAAAGCTAAGTTGCCAAAGTTTACGCAATCAGTTTTTAAATTTTTAAGTTATCTTCCTTGAACGACCGTGCTTTGTATGGAAAACCTGTGCGCAGAGGAACCAACTCGTAGCTAGTTGCGCCCTTATTTTGTTTCGAGTCCGCTCAACAACTTAAGTGAGCTGCGACTAGTTGCGACAAGGTTTCTTGTCGGTAGCGGCACCGCCAGCAGGCTGCTGAAGTTCCGCACTCAGCGCTCGCGGCAAGGGTGCCTGCGCCTGCAAGTTCCCTAAAAAGCATAGGGTAAAAACATACAAAGCCAAGAATCAAGTAAAGGAAGTAACATAGCAATCATTACCTAAGATAGAGTTATATTACAAAAATAACTTGTCGCGGCTCTAATAAAGTGTTCTCATGACATGATTAGCAGCGGCAAGCAAAGAAGAAAACGGGCGGCCTAATCTACGCGGCCACCATCGACCCTCTTGACCTCATTCACCTTGTCCACAATGGGTGCGACAAGGGCTTTGAGCGCATTCAGATCAGCATCTGCCGGCAGCTTCTTGAGGACATTGGTGAAGTTGAGGCCTGGGTTGCGGAAGGCCACTTTCACCAACACCTTCTCCAAGACTCTGGCACAGATCGTGCGCGACTCGTCGGCCAGCTGCTTCGGGATCTTCTCTCGGATCTGCTGGAGGGCTGTCGCCACGCCTTTGAAGAACAGGGTGAGCTTGGCGCTGGGTTGGAGGTTCTCATCGGAGGAGTACCCAAAGTCCTCCACTCCCAGCTGTGCCAGCTCCCCGTCAATAACTGCAGCGATGCTCACGAGGCCCTCCGTCCAGAGCTCCACCGTATCCTTGAAGGTGTTCTGGGTTTCGGCGGCCCTCGCCAGTAGCGCTTCGTTGCCCTTGATCTCCTCCTTCAAGTCCGCCTCCCGTTTCTTGGCGCCGTCCAGCGTCTCCGTCAAGGTGGCCAGCTTAAGCTCCACATCGGCGTTAGAATCCTTGGCGGCGCTCAGCTCTTTGCCCTTCTCGGCGAGTTGACCCTGCAGCTCACCGTGGGCAAGGGCGTCCTTCTCGCGCTCAAGCTTGAGCGCGGCAAGCTCTTCGCCGCCCGCCTTCAGATCAGCCTCCAGCTGTGCCACCTTTGCCTCCAATTCCTTCTTGGTGGCCTTGGCAGCCGCGGCCGCATCCTTTGCTTCCTTGAGCGCCCCGCCAAGTGCCTGCTCGCACGCAGCAAGATCCTCCTCGTGGCTGTCAAGGTTAACTTTCCGTTGGGCCAGCTCACCTTCTTGAGCGTACAGCTTCTCGCCGGCGAGCCGCTGCTGCTCTTTAGCTTCGGCCTTCTCAAGGAGGAAGGCCTTCCGATCTTCAGCAAGTTGCTCCCGCTCCTCCGCTAAGGCCCGGAGAGCTTCCTGGCAGAGACCTCGGAGCTCCTCCGTGCGCTTCTCAATATCCATGCTCGCCTTCGCGACAAGCGCTTCCCGGGACTCCAGCTTGGCTTGGCGGGCGCGGTAGAGTGACACCAGCCTCCGTAGCAGCCGCTCCTCCTCAGGCTTGTCGCCGCTGCTTCCCGGCGCGTCGATGATCGACAATCCAGCAGAGGCAAGCACCTCCCCATCCAGGGTTTCTCCTTCAACCGGCGCCCTGGAGATTGACGCCCAGGGGAGCTTGATGAAAATACCCTCGCCGGCCTTCAGATAGGCGCCGGGCTGGGGCTCCTCGGAGCCTGGCGCTGCGGCAGCAGCGGAGGGATCGGCGGTCGGTGCAGCGCCAGGCGCTCCTGCGGCCTCAGGGCCGTCACTGCGATCGCCGGATCCCTCGCCAGCTTCCGCGGCAGCAGCCTTGGCGGCCTCTTCGCCGGCGGGCACATCGGCACCGGCTCCTTCCTCGGTGGCCGTGGCATCATCAGTATTGCCGCGCGTGTTCTCCTCGCCGCCCGCCTCGATCTCCATCGGCTCCGTGGAGGGTGGATCTGACGACTGGAGAAGAAGGAGAAGTCAAACAAGCATCCGAAAAGAAAAATCAGCAGAAGAACACAAGGGAAGCTTCGGGCAAGAGATTACCTGCACTGGGGTCCGTGGACATGGGCTCCACCATCGGAGGATCACTAGTGATGTCCCTTGCCAGAGATTCCCCCCTTGCCGGAGACTCCTCCCTTGCCAGGGATTCCTCCCTTGTCGGAGAGAGATCCCTTGTCGTGGAATCATCCCTTGGAGGTGTAGTAGAAGCAGATGGCACGTCGGACGCGGTTTCCGAGCCCTCCTGGTGAAGCTATTCTGCTCCTACACAAACAAACCAACGATCAAATGTCAGCAAAGAAAAGAGCAACTGCGCGCGCCCAGAAGCAGAAAGTAAACCATGTACTTACGCTGGGGGCTGCGCTGGGGGCTGCTTCACGGAGTAGTTGCCGGGTCCGGCAAGGTGGTCTCGGGCGCTCCCCCTGTTGTTTCGATGGGCTCGTCCTCAATGATAACCACCGGAACCTTGGCCCTCTTCGCCGCTCTTTGAGCCAACGTCCTGAAAAGGAACAGGTTCAGATCGAAGCAGATCAGATACAAGACAAAACGACAAAATTGAAGAACTACAAGTGCACAGATGAATCTTACTCTTCTTCCTCCTCGTCGGAGCTGAGCGCGGAGAGGTCGATGTCCGGCCCACCCTCGGCGCGACGAGGCGGAGGAGTAGGACCTCTTGGCCGCTTGGCGGGCGCAGTGGCGGCGGCCTGGGAAGACCCCGCTCTAGTTGTCGCAGCGGTACGAGGCGCTCCCGCGGCAACATCGCTTGTCACGGTGGAGCGTGTCGCGCGGCGTGTCGGCTGCTGACTCCTTTGCCGCCCCGCTGCGTCCCCGCCCCTGCGAAGGCGCCTTCTTGGTTGAGCTGGGGGCTGCGCTGTGGGCTCCGCCTGCGGCAAGTGGTCTGGAGACGGCGGGCCGCTCGCACCCTCGGCGGGCTCGCTCGACTCGGCGTCAGGCGCGGCAAGCTCTCCCTCACCGTCAACCCACTCTCTCTCGGCAAGGCTTGCCGCCGCCTCTGCCTCTGCCTCTTCCACGGTGAACCCGAACTCACCCGCGGCAGCGGCTGCCGCCGCCTCTTCCGCCCTGGTGGCGATGCGTCGCATCTCCTCCTCAGTAGTGTCGCTGGTGAGGCTCTTCTGCTCGTCGGCGCGGACCGCCACCTCCACCAGTCCGTCGAAGAACTGCTGCACAACGTCGTCCGCTGGCTCTTGCCACGTTGGGCCAAGACCATGCGAGTCGCACAGCGGCATCATCGCGCGGATGCGGTCGAGGGAAGAATTGTTGCACAGCGGGACGACCCCCGCCGGCAGCCTGAACCATTCTGGATGTTGGGGGTCGTGCTTGAACAGCTCCTTGAGCATTGCATCCAACTCCAGCACAGTGAAGTTAAAATTGAGGCCCGGGCGCAGCCTCATGATATCTGCCGGCCCGCCAAACTCCCAAGCGGGTCTCCTCCTATCTTGCAGGGGGGCGATGCGGCGGCGGAGAAAGTCTGCGCCTACGGCGCCCACAGTCAGCCCGGCAAGCCTGAGACGCAAGATTCTGGTGGTGGCAATCTTCAGCCTAGCATCCTCCGGGGCCAGGCTGCTCCAATCGTTGCCGCGCACTACTGGGACTTGGCGCAGGGCGGTGAATGGTTGCGGGTCCTCCTCCATGATCCAACACCACTCAGCTCTCCACTCCTCCCACTTGCTGTGGAGCTCCCCCTCCAGATACGCCTCCTTCTTGCCTGCCCTCGAGATCCAGGCGATCCCGCTGGAAAGTGGCTCTCCTCTCTCGACCCGAGGCATGAAGTAATGGCAGAAAAGGGCTACGTTTGGGTGGACTCCGACAATGTTTTCACAGAGATGTGCAAAAACCGACATGGTCAAGACGGCGTTGGGGGTGAAATCAAGGAGGTGAAACCCGTAGGTGTTCATGATGTAGCAGAAAAATTCCGAGAAGGGCGGACAGAGGCCACAGTAGAACACCAGTGGGAAGAAGGGATACCCGTATGGAGCCCGTTTCGAAGCAGCGGCGGAGAGTACCTTCGTGCGTGGATGTGCACGCGTCTCCGTCGACCAGAAAAGGTAGAACCACTGCCTCAGCCCCGCCGCGTCGAGATCGGGAGGGAAAGTGGCCCGCTCCTTTCGCAGCGCCTCGAGCCGCAGCGCCTCGGCCGACTTCGCGACCTTCCCGGTCTTCGGAGCTATGGCGAAGGTGGTGGAGGATATCAATGGCGTTGGTGGCAACGGCGGTGATGAGGGGCGGAGCGCTGCTCTCTTTCAACCTTGGAGAAGGGGGGAGCGGCGGAGATTTTGGAGTAGTAACCGGCGAAATGAGCTACTGCCCCTGTTTCCTCTGCTTATAAAGAGGGGTGTGAACGTTACGCTTTTTCTGAATAAAGAAACCACCCACGATCTCTCCCACGACGCCGCATTCAACGCGTGCCGTTCGGGGAGGGCGCGGTGGATGTGGAGTAGGAAACGGCACGACCCAGGCCGTGTGTGCCCATGCCCTGTTTTGGGCCTGGCCCAACAGCGCTCGGCACCGTGTGTGGCCCAGGCCCGGGGGCTCCTGTCGGTGTACTAGAGTAGGGGTACCCTAGTATCCCGAACTTGTGCACGGGCAGTTGCAGCACCCCGCGGCAAGGCTCGCCAGGTCACCGCCAAGATCCTTTGTGACTCCTCAGAAGACAAGACCCCGGCAAGAGGAGCTTGCCGGGAAGCCATTCAAGAACAACGTACTCAAACTTGGAAGACAAGGCCCCGGCAAGAGGAGCTTGTCGGGAAGGCCAGTCAAGGCGTCTCAAGAAAGCCTGTCGCGACGCGCCATGCGTCCCGGCAAGGCTCGGTGAACGACAAGCTCCCGAGCCCGACAAGACAACGACCGCGGCTAGGCACTTGCCGCGACAAGCGGCCACACCGCACCCGTGCTCCAGCATATCCACCCACGTGTCGCTCAGGGGCTCTCCCGGGCACGCGTGGCGGGAGGCTGTGCAGCCAGGGGTGCACGGTGGTAAGCGGCGCTGACAAGAAGGCCATCATGGCGATCGCTGGCGCCCCTGACGGTCTCTGTTTGCACTGTTTGGGCAACACAGACGGGCATTTAATGCCCTTGTCCCCTGCCGTCAGAGTTAGGTATGATACACTGTGTCTACAGTAGAGGTAGTTGTACCTACCGCATTCTTTTTCCGTTTTTACCCTTTCTGTCTGCGTTGCCACCTGTCGGTGACCCTTTGAGCATATAAAAGGAGGCCCATGCGCAACGTAGAGGGGGTTCGATTCACTCGAAGCTGGGAACGCTCTCACGCTCGGTTTGGTAGCGCTGATCGCTCCTGAGCAAGAACTCAATATACACTTAGATGCAGCAGTAGGAGTATTATATCTCCAGAGAGCTCCGAAGCTGGGTAAACTGCTCGTGTGCACTGTCTCGATCCGCTCTTCGTGCGACCTCCGCCCTCCGCCGAACCGAAAGGGGCTCGGTCCGTCGGTCCCATAGGTGTTCGTGGATTAGTTTCCCCGACAGCTATGCATTAGTGCCAGTTCGTGTTGAACCTTTAGTACCGGTTCGTGCCACGAACCGGTATTAAAGGGGTGGTGGCAGGCTGGCGTCAGGTCGGGGCCCCACGAGCCCCTTTAGTCCCAGTTTGTGGCACAAACCGGTACTAAAGGGCCAACCTTTAGTACCGGTTCGTGCCACGAACCAGCACTAAAGGGGTCTAAACTATAGTCCCGGTTGGAGACACAAACCGGTTCTATAGGGCAATTTTCAAACTTGGAAAAATCATAACTAAATCATCCTAATTCAGAAAAATACATATAATATATCAAAATTTGCAGAACAAAAGGATTGATCCGCATGATGAGGGGGCTAGCTTATTCTATTGTGGTTTTACTACGAAAAAAATAGCCACATTCGTCAAATTGAAAATTTAATGTAGGAAATTTTGTAACCACATCAAACTACGAGCCAAGAATTCAGAGAAGATTCATCTAAGCGGTGCACCCGCCAGGCTAACTGTATTAAAAAGGAGATTGAAAGAAGACAATATAATAAAAAAACGGCTATAAAATAAAAAGCTGAACACACCAATCGGTGTGCTAATAGAAGTTGTGGCGCATTTGTAATGTGCAAATGTCGTCAGAACCCAAGCATCATTTATTTCTGATTGCAAAATTTTATAGGTAGCTTACCAAGCTGATCGCTTGGGGTCAACCTCTATAAAAATCAACATTATAAACATATGTGATGAAGTTTGCATAAGCGGTATGGGACTAAACCTTTCAGACCAGGGACAAAAAATTCAGAAGCTCGAGGCTCTAGTTCGCTCACTCATTTATTCTGTTTTTCTCGGTTCGTTTTTTCTTTTTGGTTTTCTCTGTTTCCTCACCATTTTCTAAATACATCATTAACTTGTTTTTCAAAATGTATTCTTTGTCTACTTTTTTTATAATCAATTATATATTTTTTGTATACGTCAAGAACATTTTGCATATATATGTTTAACGTTTTAAAAATTCCATTTTTAATATATATATTATGATATCTATTTTTTTCATAAACACTATAATTTTTTACATATCAGGAACTATTTTTCAACACATTTTTTAAAAAGAATACATGATTAACATTTTTCAATTCTGTTCTGAAATTTATTTTCGCTAGATATATTTATAAAATATAAATATAACTTAATGTAGAAAAATTAAGAGAAAAACAGAAGCAAAATGTAAAAAGGAAGAAAACAAGCTCTGGAGGCGGGTGGACCATGCTGGGCCTATTCATTCTCTGCTGCTGCTTGTGGGCCTGTACAAAATGCCATCGGGTTTGTTGGCTAAAGTCGGCAGTTGGCCCATCTGGCAAACCGCGGTGTTAAGCATCGGGCCCAATTGTTGGTGGTGACCAGACCGGGTTGGCTGGGACTCGAGCTCAAGCTGCCGCCGCCGCCGTCGGAGGAGGTAAGGCACCTAACCTCACTGGACCAGGTCGAGGCGACGACTACTCACTCCCGGAAAGCAGCAGAGAAGCTGACGAGGGCCTCTTGGAGGAGCGGCGGCGCGGTGGGCACTGAGGAACCGAGAAGTGCGTGTTTGGAGTTCCATCCGGCAAGCTTCTCGGGTTCTTTGTGTCTCAGCGGGGAATTGAAGCCAATCCCGACAAGATCAAGGCCATCGAGAAGATTGAAGCACCGAAGCGCGTCAAGGATGTACGAAGACTTGCCGGTTGTGTGGCTGCTCTCAGCAGGTTTGTCTCTAAGTCTGCTGAGCGTGCCCTGCCATTTTTCAAAATATTGAAAAAGGCAGGTCCAATGAAATGGACTCCAGAGGCGTAGGCTGCGCTGCAGGACTTGAAGAGATACCTGTCCTCTACTCCAATACTTGTCGCACCTAAGCCACAAGAGAAGTTGCTGCTGTATTTAGCGGCAACCAATCAAGTGGTTAGTGCTGCGTTAGTAGCGGAGAGGGAGGCGGATGATGAGCCAACAACCACGGCAAGTGCATCCAGCGACGAGCAGGGGGCTTCGCCGACAAACTCTGGTCCTGACAAGGATGAATCTGCGCAGGTGCACGAGGAGGTGCAGAAGAAAATGGTGCAGCGCCCGGTTTACTTTGTCAGCTCCCTTCTGCAGGGGGCTAGGTCAAGGTACTCTGGTGTGCAGAAGTTGCTTTTCGGCCTTCTTATGGCCTCGAGAAAGCTGTGCCATTACTTCCAGGCACATGAGATAACAGTTGTCACTCGCTTTCCGCTGAAGAGGATATTGCAGAATCCGGAAGCAACAGGCAGGATCGTCGAGTGGGCACTGGAACTGTCAAGCTTTGGCCTCAAGTTCGCAAGCACTTCAACTATCCAAAGCAGAGCATTGGCAGAATTCATAGCAGAGTGGACGCCAACACCAGATGAAGAAATTCCGGAAACGAGCATCCGCATCAAGGAGGCAAGCAAAGAGTGGCGGATGTACTTTGATGGTGCCTTCTCGCTGCAAGGCGCCGGTGCTGGCGTGCTGCTTGTCGCACCCACCGGAGAGCACCTCAAGTACGTGGTCCAGATGCACTTTCCCAAGGAGCAAGCAACAAACAATACTGCAGAGTATGAAGGTTTGCTTGCCGGCCTCAGAATCGCAGCAGACCTTGGGATCAAGAAACTCATTGTCAGGGGTGACTCGCAGCTTGTCGTCCGCCAAGTGAACAAGAACTATTAGAGTCCATTGATGGAAGCTTATGTTGATGAAGTGAGAAAGCTAGAAGAGCACTTTGACGGCCTACAGATGGAACATGTTCCAAGAGCTCAGAATGACGTTGCTGATGGCCTGTCAAAGTGCGCCGCACTAAAGCTACCTGTGGAACCAGGAATCTTTGTGCTCAAGCTAACTCAACCATCCGTGACACCGTCAACTGGACAGAACAAGAAGAGGAAGTTGGTTTCTGGTGACTACTTTCCGGCAGAGCTTCCCGAAGCCGCCGCCAAGAAGGTCCCCAAGATCAACACCAAGAGTGCTGAGGAGCAGTCTGCTCCGGCAAGCCTTACGGTTTGTTCCGTTGAAGCAGACGCTCCCGACAAGTTTTGCTCCGGCAAGCTTGCCGGGGAGCATCACGCTCCGGCTGAGCCGCAGGTTCTTGCCGTAGAAGCGGATGCTCCCGCAGCAGCAGATATGCCTTTAGTCCCTGTTGTCGAGCCGCAAGCTCCAGCATGGGCATAGCAGATTGTCCATTTCCTTCAAACAGGAGAACTTCCCGAAGAGCAAGAAGAAGCGGAAAGAGTAGCCCGGCAGTCAAGTATGTACAAGTTTGTCGACAACACACTGTACAGAATAAGACTCAACGGTGTGAAATTGAAGTGTATTCGTCGGGAAGATGGATAACAGCTGTTGGCAGAGATACATGGAGGCATATGTGGTCATCACATTGGCGCAAGAGCACTTGCCGGCAAAGTGTTCCGGCAAGGTTTCTTCTGGCCGACAGCCCTCCAGGATGCAACTGCACAAGTAACCAAGTGTGAAGCGTGCCAGTTCCATTCCAAGCAGATACACCAGCCAGCTCAAGCTGTCCAGACGATCCCTTTATCCTGGCCATTTTCGGTCTGGGGACTCGACATCCTCGGCCCCTTCCCCCGAGCTGTCGGGGGCTTTGAGTTCTTGCACGTCGCCATCGACAAGTTCACAAAGTGGCCGGAAGTTGAACCAGTGAGGAAGGTGACAGCACAGTCAGCAGTCAAGTTCTTCAGGTTGATTGTTTGTCGTTTCGGGATCCCTAATAGGATCATTACCGACAACGGCATGCAATTCACGAGCCGCACCTTCATGCAGTACGTCCAAGATCTTGGCGCCAAGGTCTGCTTCGCTTCTTTTGCTCATCCGAGAAGCAACGGTCAAGCGGAGAGGGCAAATGCTGAAGTGCTGCGAGGCCTCAAGACCAGAACTTTCGACAGGCTGCACAAGTGTGGAAGAAACTGGATCGAGGAGCTGTCGGTGGTTCTTTGGTCGATCAGGATGACGCCAAATCGAGCGACTGGCCAGACACCTTTCGCTCTAGTCTATGGAGCAGAGGCAGTTCTCCCCATGGAACTCGTATACGGATCACCTCGAGTGCTCGCTTATGATGAGCTTGAGCAAGAGCAGCTGCGACAAGATGACGCGCTGCTCCTTGAGGAAGATCGTCTTCAGGCGGCTGTACGAGCTGCTCGATATCAGCAAGCGTTGCGCCGCTACCATAGCCGCAAAGTTAGGGCCAGAAGTTTCGAGGAAGGCGACCTTGTTCTTCGGCGCGTTTAGTCCGCCAAGAATTCCAACAAGTTGACGCTGAAGTAGGAAGGCTCTTACCGGGTGAAACGAGTCACTAGGCCTGGCGCTGTCCGCCTTGAGACCGAAGATGGCATTCCGGTGAGCAACTCCTGGAACATTGAGCATCTTCGTAAGTTTTACCCGTAAGGCGCGCTTGCCGGAACCCGTTCCGGCAACCACCTTTTGTACAAGTCTTGCCGCTGTTGCATGTAATCCTTCGTACAAAGCCGGGCGCAGACCCCGTGCATAAATAAAGATCATGTGCTTCGCACAGCTTGTCAATTTCATGCTTACTTTCTTTTCGCATGTATCATCTGACACTTTGTGCAGCATCTGCCCCCGGTAAGCAATAACGAGCCCTAAGGCTCCATATCTTTATTTTCTCTTCTGTCTCTTTCTCAAAGGGAGGAAGGTTCCCTTGCCCACAAGGTTTGCCGGGGGGAAAGGAGAAGATAATGGTGTGGACCGGGTCGTTCAAGAAAGTTTCGCCTTGCCGGGAAGCAAACGACAGAAAAGCTAAGTTGCCAAAGTTTGAGCAATCAGTTTTTAAATTTTTAAGTTATCTTCCTTGAACGACCGTGCTTTGTATGGAAAACTTGTGCGCAGAGGAACCAACTCTTAGCTAGTTGTGCCCTCATTTTGTTTCGAGTCCGCTCAACAACTTAAGTGAGCTGCGACTAGTTGCGACAATGTTTCTTGTCGGTAGCGGCACCGCCAGCAGGCTCCTGAAGTTCCGCACTCAGCGCTCGCGGCAAGGGTGCCTGCGCCGGCAAGTTCCCTAAAAAGCGTAGGGTAAAAACATACAAAGCCAAGAATCAAGTAAAGGAAGTAACATAGCAATCATTACCTAAGATAGAGTTATATTACAAAAATAACTTGTCGCGGCTCTAATAAAATGTTCTCATGAAATGATTAGCAGCGGCAAGCAAAGAAGAAAACGGGCGGCCTAATCTACGCGGCCACCATCGACCCTCTTGACCTCATTCACCTTGTCCACAATGGGTGCGACAAGGGCTTTGAGCGCGTTCAGATCAGCATCTGCCGGCAGCTTCTTGAGGACATTGGTGAAGTTGAGGCCTGGGTTGCGGAAGGCCACTTTCACCAACACCTTCTCCAAGACTCTGGCACAGATCGTGCGCGACTCGTCGGCCAGCTGCTTCGGGATCTTCTCTCGGAGCTGCTGGAGGGTTGTCACCACGCCTTTGAAGAACAGGGTGAGCTTGGCGCTGGGTTGGAGGTTCTCATCGGAGGAGTACCCAAAGTCCTCCACTCCCAGATGTGCCAGCTTCCCGTCAATAACTGCAGCGATGCTCACGAGGCCCTCCGTCCAGAGCTCCACCATATCCTTGAAGGTGTTCTGGGTTTGGGCGGCCCTCGCCAGCAGCGCTTCATTGCCCTTGATCTCCTCCTTCAAGTCCGCCTCCCGTTTCTTGGCGCCGTCCAGCGTCTCCGTCAAGGTAACCAGCTGAAGCTCCAGATCGGCGTTAGAATCCTTGGCGGCGCTCAACTCTTTGCCCTTCTCGGTGAGTTGACCCTGCAGCTCACCGTGGGCAAGGGCGTCCTTCTCGCGCTCAAGCTTGAGCGCGGCAAGCTCTTCGCCGCCCGCCTTCAGATCAGCCTCCAGTTGTGCCACCTTTGCCTCCAATTCCTTCTTGGCGGCCTCGGCAGCCGCGGCCGCATCCTTTGCTTCCTTGAGCGCCCCGCCAAGTGCCTGCTCGCGCGCGGCAAGGTCCTCCTCGTGGCTGTCAAGGTTAACTTTACGTTGGGCCAGCTCACCTTCTTGCGCGTACAGCTTCTCGCCGGCGAGCCGCTGCTGCTCTTCAGCTTCGGCCTTCTCAAGGAGGAAGGCCTTCCAATCTTCAGCAAGTTGCTCCCGCTCCTCCGCTAAGGCCCGGAGAGCTTTCTGGCAGAGACCCCGGAGCTCCTCCGCGCGCTTCTCAATATCCACGCTCGCCTTCGCGACAAGCGCTTCCCGGGACTCCAGCTTGGCTTGGCGGGCGCGGTAGAGTGACACCAGCCTCCGTAGCAGCCGCTCCTCCTCAGGCTCGTCGCCGCTGCTTCCCGGCGCGTCGACGATCGACAATCCAGCAGAGGCAAGCACCTCCCCATCTAGGGTTTCTCCTTCAACCGGCGCCCTAGAGCTTGACGCCCAGGGGAGCTTGATGAAAACGCCCTCGCCGGACTTTAGATAGGCGCCGGGCTGGGGCTCCTCGGAGCCTAGCGCTGCGGCAGCAGCGGAAGGATCGGCGGTCGGTGCAGCGCCAGGCGCTCCTGCGGCCTCAGGGCCGTCAGTGCGATCGCCGGATCCCTCGCCAGCTTCCGCGGCAGCAGCCTTGGCGGCCTCTTTGCCGGCGGGTGCATCGGCACCGGCTCCTTCCTCGGTGGCTGCGGCATCATCAGTATTGCCGCGCGTGTTCTCCTGGCCGCCCGCCTCGGTCTCCATCGGCTCCGTGGAGGGTGGATCTGACGACCGGAGAAGAAGGAGAATTCAAACAAGCATTCGAAAAGAAAAATCAGTAGAAGAACACAAAGGAAGCTTCGGGCAAGAGATTACCTGCACTCGGGTCCGTGGACATGGGCTCCACCGTCGGAGCATCACTAGTGCTGCCCCTTGCCAGAGATTCCGCCCTTGCCGGAGACTCCTTCCTTGCCGGGGATTCCTCCCTTGTCGGAGAGAGCTCCCTTGCCGGGGAATCATCCCTTGGAGGTGTAGTAGAAGCAGATGGCACGTCGGACGCGGTTTCCGAGCCCTCCTGGTGAAGCTGCTCTGCTCCTACACAAACAAACCAACGATCAGATGTCAGCAAAGAAAAGAGCAACCGCGCGCGCCCAGAAGCAGAAAGTAAACCATGTACTTACGCTGGGGGCTGCGCTGGGGGCTGCTTCGCGGAGTAGTTGCCGGGTCCGGCAAGGTGGTCTCGGGCGCTCCCCCTGTTGTTTCGATGGGCTCGTCCTTGATGATAACCACCGGAACCTTGGCCCTCTTCGCCGCTCTTTGAGCCAACGTCCTGAAAATGAACAGGTTCAGATCGAAGCAGATCAGATACAAGACAAAATGACAAAATTGAAGAACTACAAGTGCATAGATGAATCTTACTCTTCTTCCTCCTCGTCGGAGCTGAGCGCGGAGAGGTCAAAGTCCGGCCCACCCTCGGCGCGACGAGGCGGAGGAGTAGGACCTCTTGGCCGCTTGGCGGGCGCAGTGGCGGCGGCCTGGGAAGACCCCGCTCCAGTTGTCGCAGCGGTACGAGGCGCTCCCGCGGCAACATCGCTTGTCGCGGTGGAGCGTGTCGCGCGGCGCGTCGGCTGCTGACTCCTTTGCCGCCCCGCTGCGTCTCCGCCCCTGCGACGGCGCCTTCTTGGTTGAGCTGGGGGCTGCGCTGTGGGCTCCGCCTGCGGCAAGTGGTCTGAAGACGGCGGGCCGCTCTCACCCTCGGCGGGCTCGCTCGACTTGGCGTCAGGCGCGGCAAGGTCTCCCTCACCGTCAACCGACTCTCTCTCGGCAAGGCTTGTCGCCGCCTCTGCCTCCGCCTCTTCCACGATGAACCCGAACTCACCCGCGGCAGCGGCTGCCGCCGCCTCTTCCGCCCTGGTGGCGATGCGTCGCATCTCCTCCTCAGTAGTGTCGCGGGTGAGGCTCTTCTGCTCGTCGGCGCGGACCGCCACCTCCACCAGTCCGTCGAAGAACTGCTGCACAACATCGTCCGCTGGCTCTTGCCACGTTGGGACAAGACCATGCAAGTCGCACAGCGGCATCATCGCGCGGATGCGGTCGAGCGAAGAATTGTTGCACAGCGGGACGACCCCCGCCGGCAGCCTGAACCATTCTGGATGTTGGGGGTCATGCTTGAACAGCTCCTTGAGCATTGCATCCAACTCCAGCACAGTGAAGTTAAAATTGAGGCCCGGGCGCAGCCTCATGATATCTGCCGGCCCGCCAAACTCCCGAGCGGGTCTCCTCCTATCTTGCAGGGGGGCGATGCGGCGCCGGAGAAAGTCTGTGCCTACGGCGCCCACAGTCAGCCCGGCAAGCCTGAGACGCAAGATTCTGGTGGTGGCAATCTTCAGCCTAGCATCCTCCGGGGCCAGGCTGCTCCAATCGTTGCCACGCACTACTGGGACTTGGCGCAGGGCGGTGAATGGCTGCGGGTCCTCCTCCATGATCCAACACCACTCAGCTCTCCACTCCTCCCACTTGCTGCGGAGCTCCCCCTCCAGATACGCCTCCTTCTTGCCTGCCCTTGAGATCTAGGCGATCCCGCCGGAAAGTGGCTCTCCTCTCTCGACCCAAGGCATGAAGTAATGGCGGAAAAGGGCTACGTTTGGGTGGACTCCGACAAAGTTTTCGCAGAAATGTGCGAAAACTGACATGGTCAAGACGGTGTTGGGGGTGAAATCAACGAGGTGAAACCCGTAGGTGTTCATGATGTCGCAGAAAAATTCCGAGAAGGGCGGACAAAGGCCACAGTAGAAGACCAGCGGGAAGAAGGGATACCCGTATGGAGCCCGTTTCGAAGCAGCGGCGGAGAGTACCTTCGTGCGTGGATGCGCACGTGTCTCCGTCGACCAGAAAAGGTAGAACCACTGCCTCAGCCCCGCCGCGTCGAGCTCGGGAGGGAAAGTGGCCCGCTCCTTTCGCAGCGCCTCGAGCCGCAGCGCCTCGGCCGACTTCGCGACCTTCCCGGTCTTCGGAGCCATGGCGAAGGTTGTGGAGGAGATCAACAGCGTTGGTGGTGACGGCGGTGATGAGGGGTGGAGCGCCGCTCTCTTTCAACCTTGGAGAAGGGGGGGAGCGGCGGAGATTTTGGAGTAGTAACCGGCGAAATGAGCTACTGCCCCTGTTTCCTCTGCTTATAAAGAGGGGGGGCGAACGTTACACTTTTTCTGAATAAAGAAACCACCCACGATCTCTCCCACGATGCCGCATTCAACGCATGCCGTTCGGGGAGGGCGCGGTGGATGCGGAGTAGGAAACGGCACGACCCAGGCCGCGTGTGCCCGTGCCCTGTTTTGGGCCTGGCCCAACAGCGCTCGGCACCGTGTGTAGCCCAGGCCCGGGGGCTCCTGTCGGTGTACTAGAGTAGGGGTACCCTAGTATCCCGAACTTGTGCACGGGCAGTTGCAGCACCCTGCGACAAGGCTCGCCAGGTCGCCGCCAAGATCCTCTGTGGCTCCTCAGAAGACAAGACCCCGGCAAGAGGAGCTTGTCGGGAAGCCATTCAAGAACAACGTACTCAAACTTGGAAGACAAGGCCCCGGCAAGAGGAGCTTGCCGGGAAGGCCAGTCAAGGCGTCTCAAGAAAGCTTGCCGCGACGCACCATGCGTCTCGGCAAGGCTCGGCGATCGACAAGCTCCCGAGCCCGACAAGACAACGACCGCGGCAAGGCACTTGCCGCGGCAAGCGGCCACACCCCACCAGCTCTCCAGCACATCCACCCACGTGTCGCTCACGGGCTCTCTCGGGCATGCGTGGCGGGAGGCTGTGCAGCCAGGGGTGCACGGTGGTAAGCGGCGCTGACAAGAAGGCCATCGTGGCGATCGCTGGCGCCCCTGACGGTCTCTGTTTGCACTTTTTGGGTGACACAGATGGGCATTTAATGCCCTTGTCCCCTGCCGTCAGAGTTAGGTATGATACACTGTGTCTACAATAGAGGTAGCTGTACCTACCGCATTCTTTTTCCATTTTTACCCTTTCTGTCTGCGTTGCCACCTGTCGGTGACCCCTTGAGCATATAAAAGGAGGCCCATGCGCAACGTAGAGGGGGTTCGATTCACTCGAAGCTGTGAACGCTCTCATGCTCGGTTTGGTAGCGCTGATCGCTCCTGAGCAAGAACTCAATATACACTTAGATGCAGCAGTAGGAGTATTATCTCTCCGGAGAGCTCTGAAGCTGGGTAAACTGCTCGTGTGCACTGCCTCGATCCGCTCTTCGTGCGACCTCCGCCCTCCGCCGAACCTAAAGGGGCTCGGTCCGCCGGTCCAATAGGTGTTCGTGGATCAGTTTCCCCGACAGCTATGCATTAGTGCCGGTTCGTGTTGAACCTTTAGTACCGGTTCGTGCCACGAACCGGTATTAAAGGGGTGGTGGCAGGCTGGCGTCAGGTCGGGGCCCCACGAGCCCCTTTAGTCCCAGTTTGTGGCACAAACCGGTACTAAAGGGCCAACCTTTAGTACCGGTTCGTGCCACGAACCAGCACTAAAGGGGTCTAAACTATAGTCCCAGTTGGAGACACAAACCGGTTCTATAGGGCAATTTTCAAACTTGGAAAAATCATAACTAAATCATTCTAATTCAGAAAAATACATATAATATATCAAAATTTGCAGAACAAAAAGATTGATCCGCATGATGAGGGGGCTAGCTTATTCTATTGCGGTTTTACTAGGAAAAAAAATAGCCACATTCGTCAAATTGAAAATTTAATGTAGGAAATTTTGTAACCACATCAAACTACGAGCCAAGACTTCAGAGAAGATTCATCTAAGCGGTGCACCCGCCAGGCTAACTGTCTTAAAAAGGATATTGAAAGAAGACAATATAATAAAAAACCGGCTATAAAATAAAAAGCTGAACACACCAGTCGGTGTGCTAATAGAAGTTGTGGCGCATTTGTAATGTGCAAATGTCGTCAGAACCCAAGCATCATTTATCATTGATTCCAAAATTTTGTAGGTAGCTTACCAAGCTGATCGCTTGGGGCCAACCTCTATAAAAATCAACATTATGAACATATGTGATGAAGTTTGCATAAGCGGTATGGGACTAAACCTTTCAGACCAGGGACAAAAAATTCAGAAGCTCGAGGCTCTAGTTCGCTCACTCATTTATTCTGTTTTTCTCGGTTCGTTTTTTCTTTTCGGTTTTCTCTGTTTCTTCACCATTTTCTAAATACATCATTAACATGTTTTTCAAAATGTATTCTTTGTCTACTTTTTTTTATAATCAATTATATATTTTTGTGTACGTCAAGAACATTTTGCATATATATGTTTAACATTTTAAAAATTCCATTTTTAATATATATATTATGATATCTATTTTTTTCATAAACACTATAATTTTTTACATATCAGGAACTATTTTTCAACATATTTTTTGAAAAAAATACATGATTAACATTTTTCAATTCTGTATTGAAATTTATTTTCGTTAGATATATTTAGAAAATATAAATATAACTTAATGTAGAAAAATTAAGAGAAAAACAGAAGCAAAATGTAAAAAGGAAGAAAACAAGCTCTGGAGGCGGGTGGACCATGTTGGGCCTATTCATTCTCTGTTGCTGCTTGTGGGCCTGTACAAAATGCCATCGGGTTTGTTGGCTAAAGTCAGCAGTTGGCCCATCTGGCAGACCGCGGTGTTAAGCATCGGGCCCAATTGTTGGTGGTGACCAGATCGGGTTGGCTGGGACTCGAGCTCAAGCTGCCGCCGTCGCCGCCGGAGGAGGTAAGGCACCTAACCTCACCGGACCAGGTCGAGGCGACGACTGCTCGCTCCCGGAAAGCAGCAGAGAAGCTGACGAGGGCCTCTTGGAGGAGCGGCGGCGCGGTAGGCACTGAGGAATAGGCGGCGGCGGCGACGGCCACGACTCTGGTAAAAAAAATCGCCCCTCAAATCCCAATGTTCCTCCTGTCACATTTTTGCTGATTAATCAAGAGGATAATTGTGTAAGTTAATAGTTTGCCCCGGCTAATCTTGGAATCCTGCCTCTCAGGACACAAATTTTGAACACTCCCTAAAAATAGAAATTTTGATCACAACCCTGTTTCCAAAGCAAAACAGAACAAGAAACTTTGGCCCGGTCTGGATGATACACATCCACACACTAGTAGTAGAAGGACCTTATATGAGACACATTAGTCCCGGTTTGTTTTTGGCCCGGTACTAATGGTACCATTAGTACTGGTTCGAACGGCTATGCATTAGTGCCAGTTCGTGTTGAACCTTTAGTATCGATTCGTGCCACGAACCGGTATTAAAGGGGTGGTGGCAGGCCGGGGCCCCACGAACCCCTTTAGTCCAGCTTTGTGGCACAAACCGGTACTAAAGGGCCAACCTTTAGTACCAGTTCGTGCCACGAACTGGCACTAAAGGGGTCTAACCTATAGTCCCGGTTGGAGACACAAACCGGGACTATAGGGCAATTTTCAAACTTGGAAAAATCATAACTAAATCATCCTAATTCAAAAAAATACATATAATATATCAAAATTTGTAGAACAAAAAGATTGATCCGCATGATGAGGGGGCTAGCTTATTCTATTGCGGTTTTACCAGGAAAAAAAATAGCCACATTCGTCAAATTGAAAATTTAATGTAGGAAATTTTGTAACCACATCAAACTACGAGCCAAGACTTCAGAGAAGATTCATCTAAGCGGTGCACCCGCTAGGCTAACTGTCTTGAAAAAGATATTGAAAAAAGAAAATATAATAAAAACCGGCTATAAAATAAAAAGCTGAACAAACCAGTCGGTGTGCTAATAGAAGTTGTGGCGCATTTGTAATGTGCAAATGTCGTCAGAACCCAAGCATCATTTATCATTGATTGCAAATTTTTGTAGGTATCTTACCAAGCTGATCGCTTGGTGTCAACCTCTATAAAAATCAACATTACAAACATATGTGATGAAGTTTGCATAAGCGGTATGGGACTAAACCTTTCAGACCAGGGACAAAAAATTCAGAAGCTCGAGGCTCTAGTTCGCTCACTCATTTATTCTGTTTTTCTCGCTTCGTTTTTTCTTTTCGGTTTTCTATGTTTCTTCACCATTTTCTAAATACATCATTAACATGTTTTTCAAAATGTATTATTTGTCTACTTTTTTTATAAACAATTATATATATTTTGTATACATCAAGAACATTTTGCATATATATGTTTAACGTTATAAATTTTCATTTTTAATATATATATTATGATATCTATTTTTTCATAAACACTATAATTTTTTACATATCAGGAAATATTTTTCAACACATTTTTTAAAAAATATACATGATCAACATTTTTCAATTCTGTATTGAAATTTATTTTCATTAGATATATTTAGAAAATATAAATATAACTTAATGTAGAAAAATTAAGAGAAAAACAGAAGCAAAATGTAAAAAGGAAGAAAACAAGTTCTAGAGGCGGGTGGACCCTGCTGGGCCTGTTCATTCTCTGCTGCTGCTTGTGGGCCTGTACAAAATGCCATCGGGTTTGTTGGCTGAAGTCGGCAGTTGGCCCATCTGGCAGACCGCGGTGTTAAGCATCAGGGCCCAATTGTTGGTGGTGACCAGACCGGGTTGGCTGGGACTCGAGCTCAAGCTGCCGCCGCCGCCGCCAAAGGAGGTAAGGCACCTGACCTCACCGGACCAGGTCGAGGCGACGAGTGCTCGCTCCCAGAAAGCAGCAGAAAAGCTGACGAGGGCCTCTTGGAGGAGCGGCAGCGCGGTGGGCACTCAGGAACGGGCGGCGGCGGCGACGGCCACGACTCTGGTAAAAAAAGAAAATCGCCCCTCAAATCCCAATGTTCCTCCTGTCACATTTTTGTTGATTAATCAAGAGGATAATTGTGTAAGTTAATAGTTTGCCCTAGCTAATCTTGGAATCCTGCCTCTCAGGACACAAATTTTGAACACTCCCTAAAAATACAAATTTTGATCACAACCCTGTTTCCAAAGCAAAACAGAACAAGAAATTTTGGTCCGGTCTCGATGATACACATCCACACACTAGTAGAAAAAGGACCTTATATGAGACACATTAGTCCCAGTTCAATTTTGGCCCGGTACTAATGGTACCATTAGTACCGGTTCGAACGGCTATGCATTAGTGCCGGTTCGTGTTGAACCTTTAGTACCGGTTCGTGCCACGAACCGGTATTAAAGGGGTGGTGGCAGGCTGGCGTCAGGCCGGAGCCCCATGAGCCCCTTTAGTCCTGGTTTGTGGCACAAACCGGTACTAAAGGGCCAACCTTTAGTACCGGTTCGTGCCATGAACCGGCACTAAAGGGGTCTAACCTATAGTCCCAGTTGGAGACACAAACTGGGACTATAGGGCAATTTTCAAACTTGGAAAATCATAACTAAATCATCCTAATTCAGAAAAATACATATAATATATCAAAATTTGCAGAACAAAAAGATTGATCCGCATGATGAAGGGGCTAGCTTATTCTATTGCGGTTTTACCAGGAAAAAAAATAGCCACATTCGTCAAATTGAAAATTTAATGTAGGAAATTTTGTAACCACATCAAACTACGAGCCAAGACTTCAGAGAAGATTCATCTAAGCGGTGCACCCGCCAGGCTAACTGTCTTGAAAAAGATATTGAAAAAAGACAATATAATAAAAAACCGGCTATAAAATAAAAAGCTGAACACACCAGTCGGTGTGCTAATAGAAGTTGTGGCGCATTTGTAATGTTCAAATGTCGTCAGAACCCAAGCGTCATTTATCATTGATTGCAAATTTTTGTAGGTAGCTTACCAAGCTGATCGCTTGGTGTCAACCTCTATAAAAATCAACATTATAAACATATGTGATGAAGTTTGCATAAGCGGTATGGGACTAAACCTTTCAGACCAGGGACAAAAAATTCAGAAGCTCGAGGCTCTAGTTCGCTCACTCATTTATTCTGTTTTTCACGGTTCGTTTTTTCTTTTCGGTTTTCTCTGTTTCTTCACCATTTTCTAAATACATCATTAACATGTTTTTCAAAATGATTCTTTGTCTACTTTTTTTTATAAACAATTATATATTTTTTGTATACATCAAGAACATTTTGCATATATATGTTTAACGTTTTAAAATTTTCATTTTTAATATATATATATATATTATGATATCTATTTTTTTCATAAACACTATCATTTTTTACATATCAGGAACTATTTTTCAACACATTTTTTATAAAAAAATACATGATTAACATTTTTTAATTCTGTATTGAAATTTATTTTCATTAGATATATTTAGAAAATATAAATATAACTTAATGTAGAAAAATTAAGAGAAAAACAGAAGCAAAATGTAAAAAGGAAGAAAACAAGTTCTGGAGGCGGGTGGACCCTGCTGGGCCTGTTCATTCTCTGCTGCTGCTTGTGGGCCTGTACAAAATGCCATCGGGTTTGTTGGCTGAAGTCGGCAGTTGGCCCATCTGGCAGACCGCGGTGTTAAGCATCAGGGCCCAATTGTTGGTGGTGACCAGACCGGGTTGGCTGGGACTCGAGCTCAAGCTGCCGCCGCCGCCGCCAAAGGAGGTAAGGCACCTGACCTCACCGGACCAGGTCGAGGCGACGACTGCTCGTTCCCGGAAAGTAGCAGAGAAGCTGATGAGGGCCTCTTGGAGGAGCAGCGCCGCGGTGGGCACTGAGGAACGGGCGGCGGCGGCGGCGGCCACGACTCTGGTCAAAAAAGAAAATCGCCCCTCAAATCCCAATTTTCCTCCTGTCACATTTTTGCTGATTAATCAAGAGGATAATTGTGTAAGTTAATAGTTTGCCTCGGCTAATCTTGGAATCCTGCCTCTCAGGACACAAATTTTGAACACTCCCTAAAAATACAAATTTTGATCACAACCCTGTTTCCAAAGCAAAACAGAACAAGAAATTTTGGCCCAGTCTCGATGATACACATCCACACAATAGTAGAAAAAGGACCTTATATGAGACACATTAGTCCCGGTTCGATTTTGGCCCGGTACTAATGGTACCATTAGTACCGGTTCGAACGGCTATGCATTAGTGCTGGTTCGTGTTGAACCTTTAGTACCGGTTCGTGCCACGAACCAGTATTAAAGGGGTGGTGGCAGACTGGCGTCAGGCCGGGGCCCCACGAGCCCCTTTAGTCCCGGTTTGTGGCACAAACCGGTACTAAAGGGCCAACCTTTAGTACCGGTTCATGCCACGAAACGACACTAAATGGGTCTAACCTATAGTCCCGGTTGGAGACACAAACCGGGATTATAGGGCAATTTTCAAACTTGGAAAAATCATAACTAAATCATCGTAATTCAGAAAAATACATATAATATATCAAAATTTGCAGAACAAAAAGATTGATCTGCATGATGAGGGGGATAGCTTATTCTATTGCGGTTTTACCAGGAAAAAAATAGCCACATTCGTCAAATTGAAAATTTAATGTAGGAAATTTTGTAACCACATCAAACTACGAGCCAAGACTTCAGAGAAGATTCATCTAAGCGGTGCACCCGCCAGGCTAACTGTCTTAAAAAAGATATTGAAAAAAGAAAATATAATAAAAAACCGGCTATAAAATAAAAAGCTGAACACACCAGTCGGTGTGCTAATGGAAGTTGTGGCGCATTTGTAATGTGCAAATGTCGTCAGAACCCAAGCATCATTTATCATTGATTTCAAATTTTTGTAGGTAGCTTACCAAGCTGATCGCTTGGTGTCAACATCTATAAAAATCAACATTATAAACATATGTGATGAAGTGTGCATAAGCGGTATGGGACTAAACCTTTCAGACCAGGGACAAACATTTCAGAAGCTCGAGGCTCTAGTTCGCTCACTCATTTATTCTGTTTTTCTCGGTTCGTTTTTTCTTTTCGGTTTTCTCTGTTTCTTCACCATTTTCTAAATACATCATTGACATGTTTTTCAAAATGTATTCTTTGTCTACTTTTTTTATAAACAATTATATATTTTTTGTATACATCAAAACATTTTGCATATATATGTTTAACGTTTTAAAATTTTCATTTTTAATATATATATATATTATGATATCTACTTTTTCATAAACACTATCATTTTTTACATATCGAGAACTATTTTTCAACACATTTTTT